>NC_081183.1:7770954-8000653 GCF_029867415.1 Vicia villosa
ATTTAATTTGCCGCGGGGTTTAGAAGGGTGTTACAACATCAACGGTAACTCTTGTGTTGTACAAAAAACCGTAATAAAGGTATGGATAATCAAACACTTCACTAAACCATGACGTGGACAGATTCTCATCATGTCCTTGTATCTCTCTCATGCTTTGAAAAGTGACTCATCGTCCTTCTGCCTAAAAAAAATTTATTTGGCTCCTTAGCATAACTGTTTTACTTGGCGGGAAATAACGTGCTAGGAAAACTTTATTCAACTCATTTCATGTCGTTATGGAATTTGATGGTAGATACTGCAGCTAAGCTCTTGCTCTGTCTCTCAAGGAGAAAGGAAAAATACGCAATTAAATAACAACAAAACTCATCATATTTGGACTGAAATTGAAAGAGGAAACATTTGCATAAAAATGAGAAGGTGAAAAAGAAAGAATATAACAATAGATATTACATAAGAAGATGTAAGATGTATGTGGTGAAAATGTCGCGATAATGCTAAGAGAGATTTGAGAAGACTGAAATTGAAACCATAAGTGTAAGGATGAGAAAATTGTTCGTAATCATGAGGCTAATGTATAATAGATTTTGGTTTGAGTTGTATGTGGGTTAGGTTAAACTTAGGTTGTAACATAATGCGGTTTGATTCGGTTTGGTTCGGTTTTGAGCATACAAACTACAAATTGAACCGAACCATGCAGTTTTGTTAAAAGATGACCCAAACAAATCTGAACCAAATGCGATTTTTGGCGATTTCGGTTTGCGATGTTCTATTGGGTTGGTTTGGTTTTGAACACCCAATAGTTTTAATTTCAAAATCTTAGATTTATTTTAGACTAATAAAACACATTTCAGTTTTTTTTAAAGAATACTTATGTTGTGTTTATTTGTCAAAATATATATTTTTTTAAACAAAATAATCAATCATAAAACTATTTTTAATGAAGTTATTAAAAATAATTTCTCATTTAAAATAGATTTTAGATTTGTTTTCAATAATTGTAACATATAGAATAAAAACTTTAAAAGAGATTATTTTAAAAAAAAATTAATAAACAAACTTTTAGTGTGTAATGCAACTTTAATTGTTTATTTTGACTCTTCTATTTTATTTGATTTACGAAATAAATCACTTAATTTTAAATTTAAAAGTTATGATCTCCTCATATTTTTTGTTTTAAAAATTAACGATTTCAATTTTTAACTTATATTTCTCATCTATGAAATTTCACAATAAATTTATATATAACTATTTGTTACATTTTATAAGTTTCATGTCATTTAAAAATAGATACAACATCAATTTGAAGTGTATAAACTATAAATATATGAGAATGAATAAAATAATTTAAATTTAATCTATATAAATGGTCAAATACAACTAATATTGAACTAGTCTTAATTTTTTTGGTTTTATACATTTACTTGCACATCAAGTTAAATGAAGCCCACACATAAAATGAGCACCATACCAATCTCTTCAATCCTCACAATAAATATTAAACACACTTTTTGTATTTTTGCAACTCATGGGGTCCACTTGAAAAAAGAGCGGGAGTTTTTGATTTCCTTTAAAATTTGAATTAAATTTTGGCGAACTAAATTAATTTCAAACCAATTGTGATTCTCGTGTCACGTTACGTTACCCCTTCATTAATTCATTTGGATTTATTTATTTATTTATCATCACTTCCTTCAATTTTTTCATCTACTAATTATTTTTCTTTCCAATATTATTATTACACTGTCTGAATTGAGTAACACTAGGCCACCGCTTTTTCTTAACCTATCAATCTTTTTCTTAACTTATGAATAACTGAAATTAATGAAGTTGAAATGTTAATTAAAGAAAACCAGAGGGGGCAAATGGTAATATGGAGGAAAATAAGGGGTGAAAATGAAAACCCGAAATGGGAAATCTAGGACAGAGTAAAATAGATCCAAAAGAAGATGAAAAAGGGAAAGAAATCCACGTCACGTATCCTTGTGCTTAGTGTTGTAATGAACGGTGGAGATGATACCAAATCCAATTACATCTGTTATCATTACCGTTCATTTGTCATTGTTATAGTTTGTGTTTCTTCATAGATTTTTAAGACCATGCATGTTTCACTTTTAGATTTTATTTTAAAAAAAATTGTGGATAATACAAAAAACATTGAGTAATTAATAAACTATTTTATAATAAATAATTAATAGAGAATTAATTAATTAATTGAATTTTTAACATTTATCAAAATTATGGGATTGAGCTTGAGCTAATTGGTATATATGAAAAAAATTATAAAAATATTTAATTTATTTTTTAAATTAAAATAACAAGGTAAAGTTGAAAATAAAATGATTATATATAAAATAATTGAAATAATTTATCAAAATTCATAATAAATTAATAAACTAATTTTTACCAAATCAATCTATTTTCATCATACAAATTTATGAACTATAAGTTATTCACTATAAATTTAAAACTTTATCTTAACAAATAGAAACATAGTTGATAAACTTTTACTAAGGGAGTATATGATAGAGGATAAAATTATATTAGTTGATAAATTAGTGATTGTATAAGTGATAATTATGAAATAAAATAAAAAATATATATATTAGTAATTAATATTTAATATTTAATCTTTAATATCTTTTATACCAGTAAATATGAGGCTTACTTACAAATATAGTCCTTCTATTTAATTTAATTCACACAATTTATTAATTTTATTTAAAATTTAAACAACTTTTGTCCTTCTCTTATAATTTTGTATTTAAATTACGTTATGTTCATTTTAATAAGTTACTATGATTCATCAAGTTTTATCGCTAACACATTATTTAAAAAAAATTAATATCTGGTAAATTTTCAAAGTATAAAAAATAAAAAATATCTAAAATTATTTGAATTTTAAATAATAGAATTAATTTTTTGATAAGGTAGAATATAGAAACTAAATGATTTAATCATAAGTATAAAATTAAAAAAATAAGACCTTATAAACCATAAGTTTAAACACAACTTAATTGTTTTAATTATATTTTTAATCTCTTTCTTTAGTCCACTTGTAGAGTTAATCTTCTATTTTAAATATAAAATAACTTTGATCTTATCTCACATGTTTATATTTAAAATTGATAGGATATCTATTTTTTATTGACATGTAATTTTATATTGCTAATCTATCAAATTCTATAATAATTTTTATTTAATTTCTTGTCATATTTCTCAATTGACACGTTGTTAATAAATGATCGCGTCATTAATTGAGTACAAATATATGGAAAAAAATCAATTTAAATATTAGTTTAATTTTGTGAGTTATTTGAAATAGAAGATCAAAAGTGTAACTAAGTCAAAAGTTTATAAAAAAGTTATCATAATCTAAAATATTAGAACTTGTGAAAAAAATTCATAAAAAATATCTACTATAAATTATATGAATTTATAAATTATTTGTGATAAACTCAAAAATTTATCCCAAAAAAAGAACTATAAAACTAAAATGAAATTTCATATATAAAATTATTTAATTATGATATATTAAAAAAATTAAAGAATCATTATTTAATTTTTACATAATTTTTAGTGTAAGTTTATTGTAATAATACAAATTTTAAAGATTTTTAAAATAAAATAAACTCTTATAGAAAAATAGAATAACAAACTATTTTGTGTTTATATATTATAATTATGAAAATCATTTAAAATATTTCATTTTTTATAAACTAATTTAAGAAAATAAACACATCGTGACGCGTCATTTAAAAATAAACACATCGTTAATTTTAATTAAAAAATGAGGGAAAAGCATAATTATTTGAAATATTAAGTAAAGGGAATTTCGTAAATAATCAAAATTATAATTTAGTCTAGTTTATATATATTTTTTCATATTTTAAAAGTGTAAGAAATATTATCATTTCACTACAAATATATTTACACATAGGTTTTTTTTTTTAAGTAAGATGATATTAACGGGAGAACTAAAGGTTCTCTAACTTGTTTACACAACAAAATGGGGAAAAAAACCGACAAAAAAGAAAGAGATTACCAACCAATTGGAATTACAAGATGAATAACAAAAGATCCTTGCTAAACTCGTAAAAGCTATAATTGAGATTTGTAATTTCTCCTATTAACGACCACTTCCAAACAAACATTTTTATACTCCACACCGTATTATCAACATTCCAACCATCATTCTGAAAGCAAATTTTGTTGCCCAATAACCAAATAGACTACGAAGTTGCAAGCCTAACAACTCCTAATTTGCCCTCCCTAACCTTAGTTCCTTTACAAAACAAGTACCAATCCATAAAATTCAATAAGCACTCCTCCATTATTCCATCCGGTTTACCAACCCAAAAGGCTATATCGTTCTAAATAATCTTCACCACTTTAAAGAGTTTAAAGTAAAGACAATACCTCTATTTTTCAAAAGATCCTTTGTTGAAAGTATATTAACAAAAAGTCTTCAACCGAAGGTCTTGATCTTATAAGGAACTTCCAAATTTCAAACCTTGCCCAACAACTCATCATTTATATTGCGGGGACCAAATGGAATTTGAAAACTTGCATAAAAGTCATAACAATATGAGACAGAAAAAACTTCGACCGAATCCAACGGGCCAAACCACCTTGTCATGGTCAGAATCCCTTATGTCGACACCCCCTAACTTTGATTCTAGTGAAGAAAACCTCAACCGGTTATCCGAAGATACAAAATAACTTTAATACCAAAATCGCCCCAACACCACACTTCATCTCTCCAACTCCATACTAACCACCAACACTTTTTTCAAACATGAAACCAAGTAATATTTTCAATGCTTTTGCTTCCCACTCTACATGTATTATGCCTTGGCAGATTCAAACTAGATGGATTGCTTGTTTAAAAATTGGTAGGGATTGGTATTTTTTAAAGAAGGGAATAATTGTCCAAATGTTTTTACTAATATATGCCGCACATCCATTTTCTTCACTCTTTTTGATTTCTTGCACTTGGACATCAGACATTATTATGCAAAAAAAAAAAAATAGGTTAGGTTTGCCTTTTTATATATATTCTCCTCTTGAGACGGTTTTTATATAGTCCTTCCTCTCAATTTTTTGTTTATCAATCTTTTTGGTATAGATACATCCTTTATTTAAAAAAAAAAAAACGTGAGAAGATCACTTTTTTCATTTAAAAAGTGCTATAATTAATTTTGACAATAAATATCGTAAGATAAGAGTGTGCTTAAATTTTAAAAATTTAAATATGAATTTTGTTTTTAATCTTTTAAGTTTAGTCTTCAAACGCATTTAAACTTAATTTTAATTTATAGGGATTCAAGTTATCAATATTTTAAACATAATTTTAGAATAGACTTTTTTTTTCTTTAAAAATATTTAGACTAAAATACAATTTTGGTTCCCATAGTTTATGTTATTTACTAAATTAGTTTTTCAATTTCAAATTTAAACAATTTTTGTTCATATCTTACTTTTTTTTATTGAAAATCAACAAGGTGTCCATTTTTTATCTATAAAGCTCAACGAGAGGTTTCTATAAAATGATCTGTCACATTTCATAAGTGACTGTCAATTAAAAATGATTTTGTTGATTTTAAATGAAAAAACATTTAAGGGGATTAAAAATATTTGAATTTGAGATATGGATAGATGGGAGCTCAACCTAGATAGATAGGAGCTCATGACTTCTAGAGCTTTTTTTCAAGTAGCGCTCATCGACAAAGCTCTTAAACAACACTATGTGATGAACATGACAGATTTCATGTTGCTTATAGCCTTTCAACTTAATATTGTTCCTCCTAAGTCAATGGTGGTTAAAAGGTTATGTGGAGCCCTCATCTCTGTTTTTTGTTCAAAGGTAACCCGAATGGTGTTTCGACTGATAATCTGGCTGCGCGTGGGGGATTTTTCGAGCAAGGGGTTTTCAAAAGAGAATTTTTTTCTATTTTTTAGGTTACAAGGAAACTTTTTTTGACTAGTTAATGGGTGCAATTCTTTCTATGGGGCATGCCATTGCTTCCCATTGACAATACTTTTGGTTGGAAACAGATTCTATGCTTAATGTTATCCATGCTTTCTCTAACCCGAATGGTGTTTAGATTATGAACTATTTTTATGAAGTCTAATATTTAAGTTTGAATAAAATTTTGATAAAAACTAAATATACAACTTATTAGTTTTAAATGAATTAAATGATATATTTGACCCAACTTTAAAATATGTAATTTTTTTTACTATAAAAAATATCACATTATGTCACACATATTAGTCTTTAAAATTTTTTGATATTGTTTTTATTTTATATCATTTTTATTATAAATTTTAAAATTAGAAACTTTTTTTCATTAAATGCAAGGTCTATATTTGAATTAAAATTTAATAGAAATTAAATTAAATTGATTGGTTTTAAATGGATTAAACGATATATTTTACCCAACTTTAACATATTATGTATAGTTTTTTTATTTATAAATAACATCATATTATGTCACATATATTAGTCTTTCAAAACTATTTATTCATTTTATTTTACTTTACAGGAACATTTTTAAAGATTAAATATCATTTTTAATGAAATTTGGAATATTTTATTAACTGTAATACTTAAATGAATTAAATGATAATTTTGACCCAACTTTAAAATATGAATGAATCTAGTCTCTAACTAATAATTATTCATTTTAGCTTTATATTATTTAAAGATTTAAGTATCATTTTCTAATATATACTCCCTCCGTTCCGTTCCGTTCCTTTTTAAGTGTAGTTTTAAAAGAATTTTTTTTATTTAAGTGTCGTTTTTTATATTTTAATGTTATAATTAGTCAATTATACGCTTATTTTAACAAAAACTCCACTTCACATTTTCCATAAAATTAATTATTTTTTCAATTAGTTATTGGAAAATGAGAGAGAATGTATGATTGAATTTATTTGAAAAGAGAAAATAAATGAGGGTATAATAGAAAAAATAACTCTAATAATCCACTATCTTGGTTGAAGAGCTTTATGCTAAAACGACACTTAAAAAAGGAACGGAGGGAGTATTTTTTAAAACAGAAATATTTTTATTAAATAATATTTTTTGTAACTGTAACAAATAAAAAAATATAAAATTTTCATATCTTTTATATATATTTATTAACCATCGTTATATATTTATTTATTATTTATATCGACTTAGCGTGATCCGTGCGAACGCACGAGTCCTTTACTAGTTTTTATAAAAAACAAACATGCATTTATTCTAAATTTTGAAGCAAACATAAATATATTTAGTGTTTATGAAAATCACAAACTTACAAAGTTTGTCTTAAAAAAAATTCATTCATATTGTTTTTATTTTATAGGGTCATTTTTAAAGATTAAAATATCATTTATTATATATATATATATATATATATATATATATATATATATATATATATATATATATATGTTTAAATTAGGAAATATTTTTATTAACTTTAATAATTAATTTTGAATTAAAATATAATTAAAACTTGATTTAATATTTATTGGTTTTAAATGAATTAAATGATATATTTGACCCAACTTAAAAATATGTATTTTTTTTTATAAAAGTTATTATACTATTTTATAATTATTAGTCTTTAAAAACTATTTATTCATTTTATTTTTATTTTATAGGTACATTATTAAAGTTTAAAATATCAATTTTTATTAAATAAAGAATTTCTATTAACTACAATATATAACTTTAAATGAAAACTTAATAAAAAGCTTTTATTCATATATTTTATTTTATAGGTTCATTTTTAAGGATTTAAATATCATTTTTAAATTATATATAATTTTAAATTATGAATTATTTTTATAAAGTGCAATATTTAATTTGAATTAAAGTTTAATAAAAACTAAATAAAAAACTTATTGGTTTTAAATGAGTTAAATGATATATTTGACCAACTTTATGTATGTATTTTTTTGTTGTAAAAATGATATATTATGTCACAATTGTTAGTGTTTAAAAATTATTTATACTTATTATATTTATTTTATAGAGTATATTTTTATTATATATTTTTTAAATTAGAAACTTTTTTTATTAAATGCAATATTTAAATTTGAATTTAAATTTAACAAAAATAAAAATTAAAACTTATTGGTTTTAAATGAATTGAATGATATGTTTGACCCAACTTTAAAATATATATTTGTTTAATAAAAAAATTTTATACTAGGTCACAAATATTAGTCTTTAAAACTATTTATTAATTTTACAAGGACATTTTTGAAATAAAAATATTATTTTTTATTAAATTAGGTTTTTCTTAATAACTTCAATATTTAAATTTGAATAAAAATTGAATGAATTTAAATAATATATTTGACCAACTTTAAAATATATTAATTTTCATTAAAAATAATGATATTATTTTGTCACAATTCTTATAAATCCAAAGGAAAAAAGGCTTAAAGTAAGGCTAGAATCCTCAAAAAAGCGTTTCTTGATTAATTGCTTCCATTGTCTCATCTCACTTTTAGATTCCATTTTCCACCACACTATTTTTCAAAACCACCTAACCCTATTCTTCTTCATTCTTATCTTTCTCTCTATTTTTCCATATAAATAAATATTTTCACACCCTCTCTTAAAAAATACCCTAAATATTTTCGAATCTACACCCCCCTCTCTCTCTCTCTCTCCTCATGGACCCATCCTCGATCTCTTCACCTCCAACTCCGGCTCCCAACGCCGTCCCCTTCGCCGTCGAACCAAACAACCACCTTCCTTCTCCGTCGTTAAACCACCCTCCTTACGCTGAGGTAACTAACACTCTTCTTTCTCTCTCTCTAAACTCTCTCTCTCTAGATTCTCTCTTGATGATTTTTCTTTCCGTTATGCAGATGATATACACTGCTATTGAAGCTTTGAAGGAGAAGAACGGTTCAAGCAAAAGAGCAATATCGAAATACATAGAACAAGTTTACAGTCACCAGCTTCCACCGCCGGAATCACACTCCAACTTGTTGACTCATCACTTGAAGCGTTTGAAATCCGATGGATTACTTCAAACCATAAAAAATTCCTATATTATCCCTAGATCTGTTCCCACGCATGCTGCAACTGAACCACCGTCAACCGCTTCACCGTCTCAGCCTTCCAAACCCCGTGGCCGGCCAAGAAAATCCGTAACCCCAAGCCCAGCACCACCTCAGGCCCAAGCCCAAGCTCAAGCCCAAGCTCAGAATAACTTAACTCCGCAGCCACTTCCTATTGTTGTTGCTAATAATAACAACAATAACACTCAGTTGCAGAATGCTGAACCTGTTTGGGCTGCGCTTGGGCTTTCTGACGAGCCGCTGGATGTTCAAGCTGCTGGTACTCCGGCTGAGGGGAGTAAAAGACGTCCCGGACGTCCGCCTGGTTCGAAGAATGTAGCGAAGAATGCAAGCCAAAATCCAACCCCGGTTGAAGGACAGGTTCCACCAACGCCAGCTTCTCGAGGAAGAGGACGTCCTCCGGGTTCGAAATCTAAATCGAAGAAGAAACCGGGACGTCCTCCGAAGGTTAAGCCTGATACTCCAATTCCAGCTGTTGGTTCGGATGGTTCTAAGAGGCGACCTGGGCGTCCGCCGAAGAATCAGCAGCAGAATCCGACTCCGATACCGTTTGCTACTACAGTTCCTGAAGTGGCTCAGCCTGAAGTGGTGGTGCCTGCTGCAGTGGATGGTGTGACTGTTTTGAGTCCGAGATCTAGAGGACGGCCTAAGAAGAATGCTGCTGTTGCTGCTGTTCCGGTTACTACGGTTGCTGGTGGAGGCAGAGGCCGTGGCCGCGGGCGAGGTCGTGGTGGAAGAGGACGCGGTGGTGGTGGCCGTGTAGGAAATGCGTTTGGAGGGATTACTCTAAGGGCTCCAGGGAAAAGGCCCGTGGGTCGTCCGAAGAAGGTGAACTATTTTAGTAATGTTTTTTGATTTTATGTTGAAATTGATAATTTTGCTATTTTGTTGTGTGTTTTCTGATTTTCTGTTGAATTTGATGACTTTGCTATTACTTTGGGTGTTTTTCTTTTTAAATCTATGTTTGATAGATTGTTTTGGTAGAATTTAATTCCAAGTCTGTACTTTTTGACTTTTATTAAGATTTTCCTTCTTGTTGGTGGAAGATTAACTGGAGATAAAATATGGTAATTTCATGTCTTTTTAGGTATTTTTCTATGCAATGTTGCCATATTTTGGGTTTTATTAACTTTGAAATGAAATTAGATTTTCCTATTTTATAAGTGTATTTGACTGTCTTGTTATGTATATTGGTGTTTAATTTAACTTATTTTAAATATGATACTGCTCAATGATATTACATATGTATGCATGAACATGTATTTGGATTTTATTAATTTTGAGATGAAATAAGTTGTTAATCCTGTAAAAGAAGGGTATTTTATTTGTGTTTTTCTGTCTGTTTATAAGGGTTTAGTTTAACTTATTTTAACTACTATTACATATGTATGTATGAATATAACATTGTAGCTTAATGAACCAAGGTTTTTCAATTTGATTGTAGCTTAATAATTTAGTGATTTTCAGTTTAGAAACTGATAATTTTATGTTTTAACTATAAATTCACTTTGTAGAACTATTTTGAAATGCATAATTAAAAATGTATTTATGTAATCTGAAGAGAGGGTTTTTATAATACTGTCGTTATTTTTTTAAAAGCTGTGAATTTTATCTTCAAACTGATATTTTACTTGGTAGGACTGTTATGAAATGCAGAGCTTTTCATGAGTGAATTATGCATTTTGAAATTGTTTTTCTGTCAAAAAAGAAAAGTGAATTTTTCTGGATTATATAGAATATGTACAAGTTGTGTTTGCAAATATAGTATGATTTAAACTATGTCTCTAGATACTTTGAATTTTATAATTTTATTTTTATTCTTGTCGTTGTGGGAAATATTAACTTGAGTTGAAGATGGTAATGTCTGACTATTGTATGGTAAAATCTTTGCATTGTTGCCATATTTTGAGTTATATTCCAACATATTTAAGGATTTTACTAAAAATGAAATTAACATTATATCTTTGCATTATTGTAATATTTTGAGTTCTTTTATTTGTGTATGTGTTTAACCTTTTTTTAAAAATAATATACTGTTCTTTGCCATAACCTTTGGATATATGAACAGAACATAACATTGTTGCTTAATCTTGTAAAAGAACCCATTGTAGTGTAAGGTTTTTTCGGTGAACTTTGGTTTTGGTGGTGATAATAATAAATTAATAATTGAATGATTTGCAGTTTGAAAATTAAGAATTTGACGATTAAACTGCATATTCATTCTGTAAAACTATTTTAAAATGCAAAACGTAACATGTTTAACTTAAGTAGGCTGAAGATTAAAAAAAAATATTGTATTTTGAAAAGCCATGTATTTAATCTTCAAACTGAAAGTTTACTTTGTAGAACTATTGTTACTTGCAGAATTTAACATAGTGAATTCTGCAGTGAGAATGGATTTTTCTGTCAAAAAAAATAATTGTTTTCTTTTCCTGGATAATTTTAAATATGATCAAGTTGTATTTGAAAATATTTGCATGATTTAACCTTTAATCCTAATTTACTCTAGAGTTATTATGTTTGATTGGATTAAGGTGAATCTTTTAATGTTAGTTGTTGTATTTTATTTTAGGTTTTTAATTTATATAAATATTTTAGTTTTAATTTTTAGGACTGCTTTAACACTTCTCACTGCATTTCTTTATGCACGGATAATTCTTTACAAAACTTGGTTTTTTCTCTTTGATTAATTTTGGTTCAAATGTAATAATACTTTTAATAATTTAAAGTATTTTGTAGTAATATCTGTGACAAAGCTGTAATTTAATGTTTAAATTGTTTGTTGAGTTTTTAGGATTAATATGGCATATATTTAACTTGATAAAAATATACAGTCTGAATCTGACATATGAACTTTATTGACTGGACTAGGACTATATAAAAGTACGTCCTATATTTATGTTTAAAATTGTTCTTTAAGATGCTTTCTAGATTTGCTATTTTTGGGTGTGTTGTGTTGCTCAATGTTTTGAAATTTGAATTTGATTTCTGTTATTGTCAAATGTCTTCTCTTTTTTGGTTTTCTTTCTTAGTTTTTATTATTCTAATCTGAATATTCATACTTTTGGCGGGTGATAAAAAACTTCTGATATTACAGATTTATATAAAATGAACTTTATGGTATAGAGAAGCATTTGAAAATTTGAAATTAAATTTTTTATGAAATACGTGAAAACTTAATAGTTGTTAGTAGTCCTATCTTCTGTTTTGCTTTCTAAATTTTCAGATATCTTCTGTTTTGCTTTCTAAATTTTCAGAAAGTTATCTTATTTTGTATAATATATAAGTAGTTTTTCCTTCTTTTTTTTTGGGATTATATACAACTTCTACTTTTGTTTGAGTTTATATTTTCTTGAATTACTCTATTGATTTTTTCCCCTTATAATTGAGTTTGAAGTGAAATAGTTTATGGTTATAATATTCTTATTTTCTTCCTAAACATTTATAAACCTTTCTTATTTGCATCTTCCATTGCATCAATTTGATTCGACAGGGAACAACACCTGCTACTGCTAGTTCTTCGCAAAATGCTGCTAATGAAGTTGATCTCAGAAGGAAACTCGAACACTTTGTAAGCTGAAATAGTCTTGGGCTCTAATTATCATTTATTTCTATATATTTTATTTTCTAAGATATCATCTTTAATCTTCTATACATTAATTAATTTCCAGCAAGGGAAAATCAAGGAATCTCTTGCAATTATCAAACCACATTTTGACCATGAAAGTCCAGTCACTGCACTTGCGGCAATTCAAGAGTTAGAAATTCTCGGAGCCATGGATCTTAATGAACCACTAAGGGATGAACCGAATCCATCTCAGCAGAACGTGCCAGCACAAGATCAGCAGCCACAACAAGCGGTGCCACAGCCTCAGGTATTTGCACAATATCCCCCGTTCCAGCAGGATTTCCATTACCAACAACATCAGTGACAATATCATCCTTAGGAATCAACCTCAGCTAGGAGGAATTACAGTGGCTGGCCATTAATTGAAGCTAGGAATATTTTATCATGGTCTTTCGATTTGATTATGAACAACTTTGTACAAGTGTGTTTAACAGTTAAACACATGGTGAGGTGACAGATTTGTAAAGCGAGTAGAGGCAGTAGCAGATCTGATTTTTTTCAGAGTGGAGAAAATGACTGCTCATTTTAGTTTGTTGTTGTGTTGCACCAATTTTAGATTTGACCCATGAAATACTTTTTTTAGATTTTAGAGTACTGAAAATTATTCTGTTTGTTTGACTATGAAAGCTCAAGTTTAGTAACACAATTGTTGTCCATGTTTGTTGGTCCTTTTTGATATTTTATTCTCTTCTGTTTCTTGTTTGTCATGTGCTTGTGCAGCATTATTATATGTTATGTCTCTCACTTTCTGCCCATTTGTTTTAAACATGTGGTTGTTGTTTTCAATATGATTGATTGATTTTTAATCCATCAGAGTTTAGAACTTTACTCACAATTTCCAACTTTTTGGATGTTGCTATGGTAGTGCAAAACAATTAGTGCCAAAGTAAAAGCATCCAAATGATTGTTAGTTTTTGTATGGTTTTAATTTGTATGTATTTTTGTATTGTTTTGTTGTGTTATTTCCCCTATTTTTTAATTAACATAAAATTTCTCTAATTTTGTGAATCTGTTACAAACTATGGTTATGGGACAGAATGGAACTATTTTCTGCTATGTTGTTTGAAATATAAATTGTCTGCATAGGAAAAAGACATTTTATTTAAACAAAATGGGGTTAGAAAATAGTTGGGGGAAGGGGGAATGAGGTTGTATTTGGATGTATGTAGGGTCCATATTTTAAAAATCGGATCTGACTTGACTGGACCGATTAGACAGGGAATCGGAGGGTAGAGCAGTTTAGTAAGGTCATATGGCAATAATTGGAGTTAATGGATTTTTTAAACTGACGAATTTATCTTCTTATTTTTATTTTTTTAACTTGTCAAAATGACATCATTTAGGGTAAGGATTAAAAAATCTAAAAATAAAAAAAACGTTTCCCCTCTCACATTTAATAAATCCTTTGAAAAATGTATTGTATTCTTATAGTTTGTTCGAATTTGTGTTTTTGTTTTAGTAAGTTTAGAACTTAGTGTTACATTTTGATATTTAAAAATATTTGGAAGTTAGTATGTTTAGAATTGAGATTTTATGCAAGATTATTATTCAACTTATTTTACATGAATAATTTTATAGAACTTTTTAAAAAAATTTATAGTTATGAAATTTATGTTAAAAAAAAACTAATTTTAAGATTTTTTTTCATTTCTAATTTGTATAAATTGGATTAGGAGTCATGTTGTCCGACTAATAACCATATGATCTAATAGTTTGACCGAGTTGATGATTGGTTCGAGTTTTAAAATATTGGTAAAGGTTGTCTCATACGTCTCTGTGGCTTCCAAAGTCTAATAATAAATGTTACAAAATCATATATTGAAAGACACTGAAATATATAGTATGGATTTGACAAAGTTTAGGGTGATTTTAGTGGTACAATTTTTTAGATTTTTAACATTAGCCGTTTTACTTACAAGAATGCAACCGCTCTAAAATCCAACATGTTTTGGTCTATGTTATTAAACTTGGTCGTTCCGATTGTTATCTTGACATGTATCAACAAATCCAAGAAAATTGTGTTAAGCCCTGTTGTTTTATCATAGATAGGTGACTTGTTAGAACGACTATGATAATGATCTTGGATTTAGAACCACACCTTTTTAACTTGGTCATTCCGGCCGAGTTATATATATATATATATATATATATATATATATATATATATATATATATATATATATATATATATATATATATATATATATTTTCATTAAAATTTTAAGGATAACAAAGTTGTTTTACTTAATTTTATTGGCATTTGAAAATATATTTTGATAAAAACTTATGATTTTTATTTTCAAATAAGAATACTTAATGAATTTTGATTATTTTATTTTAGTTTTTAACAATCATATATTCGTAAGTATTAACCATATTAGTGTTTCCACTACGAAATATCAATTGTTTCAATCTTTTTTAGGAATGGTCGTTTCGTGCTGTTATATGAGATTGATAACATAGATTTTGATGAATGTCTTTTTTTTAGTAAAAGTTTTTTAGACATAAAAATAAATTTTGATATGACCACACAATAATGTTGGTAAATTAGAAAGAAACCTCTACATACGCAAAAGCACAAAAAAAAACATAAAAGAAGAAAAAAATATTTAAAAACACAAATTTATTGTAGTTCGACACTTCATACCTACTTCCATAATATATTTACAAAAATATTTATTATTCAACCTTAATTTTTATAAGGATAAAATTGTAAACTCTGTCATGCAGTTTATGGACAGAAAAAATTACAAACATTTTCAACTACAATTTTTACACGAAAAAAATTGTAAACCTCTCAACTATAATTTATACATAGAAAAATTACAAAATTTTTCAACCGTAATTTTTGCACGGAAAAATTACATATCCTCTTATGACAAACAACTACTCAAACCCCATTACACCAATGAAGATTGTGGAGAAGAAAATTCGAACTAACTCTTTATATTCATATTAACATTCTATTATTTTTTTTCTTCATTTTATTTGATGAAATTTTTTGATGAATATTCACTTTGACTTAATATATCATTAATATAGCATTCATTCGCTCAAACTCTCACATTTTTTCACTTTGTTCTCTCAACTTCATTTTTAAAATTTAAGATCATTATAATGGCTAACTAATTTTTAAAATGAACACTCTTCAATATTTTTATCTTCTCTTCCTCCATTTATTAGAACTTTAGAATAAAAAAAGTACAAATATCTAAACAAGCAGAAACACTACTATAAAAAAGAGATTAAAAAAATTCAAAAATATAACTCACAAATTATTATGGTTCGAAACTTTCATCCATAATATCGCTATCAAAATATTTTATTACTCAACCTGTAATTTTTACAAAGACAAAATTACAAACTCTTTCATATAATTATAATACTAAACCGTTCTAACTGCACTTTTTGAATGAAAAACTACAAATCCTCCTAACAATAACTTTTGTACGAAAGAATTGCAAACTCTATCAACTGTAATTTTTGTACTGAAAAGATTATAAATCCTCTCAATAATAATTTTAACATGCAAAAGTTCCCAACCATCTTAGCAATAATTTTTGCACGGAAAATTTTAATAACACATGAAAGTTCCAAACTAACTCTTTATATATTAATGCAACTTATTTTTCTTCTTTCAATTTAATGTAAGAATTGGATAAATATCCACTTTGACCTAACAAGCATAAATTAAGTTTTAGTTGTTTGCAAGCAACACATTTTTATGATTTTTTGCTATATATTCTTATTGATGAGTTAAGACAACATATGTCACAAACAAAGTACTGTATTATCCTTAGATATCTCCTCATGATTCATTTTTTCCCGTTGATGAGATTTGTCATGTTTGTATTAAGGAGTGCTTGAATATATTTAGTGAATATATATATAGTTAATTGTATAGAGTTTTTAGGATTCAAATATTGACATGACTTTGCAGGAGGATTATTTGTGAAGAAATAGACACTTGTGAATTTCTTGACCAACTCACAAGACTGAAGATCGACACTTAGGCCAGTTAATGTTCTTGTGTACAGGTGAGTAGGAAGAAAACATGCATGGACTTAAGTGAGGTTTCCTCATTTATGGAACTGCATGCTAGAGGATTTACTGTATACCAGACAAACCTCATAGTTGCCTCAAGTAAAGTGGTCAAATATGAAAAAAATGAATTCGAGCCATCATCGTGCTTTCTTGCCATTTACATTTGACATTTTTAACTTTCTATCAACAGAGGCATTTTATATTTTATAGAGATTCCAAAGATCCATGGATAACAATATTGTGTCTCCTGAAACGATGAACGAAGTTTTTAAGACAATAAATTTTGCCATAAAAAAGGATAGTAACACAATTGTCCACTTGCTTTCCATTTACGTGTAAATATTAATTAACTTATAGGTTAAATTACATTTTTGGTCCCCCTATTTTAGTGTTTTCACGATTTTAGTCCCCCTGTTTTGTTTTTAAACACTTTTGGTCCCCCATCCTCATTTTGGCTACAAAAAACGCCTATGAGTCAATTTTTAAATTACGTGACATTTTTAATTAGTTAATTATTTCCATGTCATTATAAATATTAAAATTACAATTACAAATGAGTTATTTAAGAAACCCTTCTTCTTCTTCTTCTTCTTCTTCGTGTTTCCTAGTGAGATTATTAGGGTTTCCCTTCTAAGAAGCTGCTTCTGCTTCGTGTTTACAGATTCAAGGTTGGCACATCGATCTACTTTCTTCTGCGTTCCACTGCAAATTCTTCCTTTCTATGGCATTTGAATAATTTAGCATTTCAAACAACCTCTTTCATTCTAGGAGAAGAAGCCTGCAATATTATTGTGGGTTGGACTCACCACTTGTTACTTCCTGGACATCTCAGAATCCAGATCGAAGGTTCTATGATTGTGGGTTATACAAAGTACCTCAAAATCCCTAATTTTTTAATGCTTGTATAAATGTTTTAATTATATAATGATTTTGTGAGCTGTTTCTTAGGCACACCAACCAAATACTTCCATGGTCTAACAAGAATTCTGAGGTCTAACAAGAATTCTAAATAGAGGAATACATTAATAGTGTGATTTAAATTATCAATAAAAAAAGATTTTACTAAAGATCAAACAAAAGATACAGTTATATTACATAAGATCGTACTCTGAATGAAAACTAAGTTTTTCAAATTTTTATGAATTTTGCGGTGAGGACATTTAGTGACATTAACTTTTTTATATACTCCCTCCGATCATTAGTATAAGTAAAGTTTTTTTTATTTTTAAATTCATTGAGTAATGAATGTATCTGGTCTAAATAAAATACCATATACACTCATTTTTCAATGAACCTAAAAAAAATGCTTATAATTATAGTAGGATTTAATGAAAATGCACCGATAGTGTAAAACAGTTTTACACTGTCAATGAAATCCAAACCGTTAAATTTTATAAAAATTTGACTTTTTCTTTAAATTAAATATAAAATATTTATTTTTAAGGGTTGTGATGCACTGATCGTGTAAAAAAATTTACACTAATAATGCACTACCTTTAAGCTCATAAGTTTTATGACACCAACACCATATTTGTACAAGTTCTATTTTTTAAATAATTTATATTGTTTTGAATTTTGTGCAATAACATCTTTCTTTGTTACTCCCGCCGTTTTTTATTATAAGTCGTTTTGGAAAAAAAATTTGTATTTTAATATAAGTCGTTTTACAATTCCAATGAATAATTAATGCTATTTTTCCTATTATATCCTTAAATATTTATTATTCTCTCTCCTTTCAAATATATAAATTTATCTTCCACATGTCATTAATGAAAGATAATTTTGTAAAAACCTTCATAATTTCTCATTTTCATAGAACAATTATTATTTTTCTTAATCTGTGTGAAAAGTCTAAAACGACTTATGATAAAAAACGGAGGGAGTAAAACTTAATAGAAATTTTTTCCATCAAATTAATAATGATTATTTTGGAATAAATATAACATATTATTCTAAATTAAATTAAGAGAGAAATCTCATTTAGGTGTCCACAAAACATTCGGAACAAATTATTCCTCATATCAAAGTTTATTTCCAAATCATTCCTGTGCTTCCTTAAGACACAAGTTAGTCCCTAGCTTTTGAGGGCAAATACATCCTTTGATCATTTCTTGAAAATCAACTAGAGCAATCTTCTCAATATTCAAGAATTTGTAGATAGATGGGACCAGATCAATCATTTTTAATTGTAAACATGAACAAGCAAGCACACATTTGATAAGTTGGGTGTATTTGGTCCCCATTATTTTGCCAAATAATAAAAATATGTGGTCACATTTAGAAGCAGCTGTCACTGTTCTTAATGAGCAAAGACTTGTTAGATGCTGACATGCCATACTTTGGTCATTAGATCCAATAGTCCAAAATCAAGCACCACAACAAAATAAATATGAAAATAATTAAGACCTTTCATCTACTTCTTTATAGTATTTGACTTTTTTTTTTAATCTGGTTTCAGTTCAATTCAATTGATAGTTATGAATAATATTTGATTATATAAATATATATTTGAATCTCTGCTATTTTGTTTATTCATTTTTAAAGATGAAGTTCCGACTATTAAATTATTAGAAAAAAAATATTAAATTCTGTTAGGTGCTAACAATTAATTTTTGTTAGGGCAGTCTATATAAAATTTTACTCTGATTTTAAATGAGACCTCTGCAAATAAACGATGAGATTGATTCTCTTAGATTAGTTAGTCGCAAGACCGTCTATCCATATCAATGCTAATTTAATATCAAATTTAGTGGTGCTAATTGGATTTTACTTTTGTAAAGTGTGTAATCTTTCTTCTAATCTCTCAAATGGGTGGATGAGTCATGACATGAGTCATTCTTTGTGTTGTGGCCCCCTACACTTTGTTGCCATCTTTTTTTTTTTTTTTATCTCTCTAGTGTCTTTACTTTATGTTCTAAATTCTAATTTATTTACCTTATATTAATCTAATCTTCTATTCCTTCTATTTTTGTGCCATACTTAGAAAGATCTTTTTCTTTTTTCTCAATATGGGGTGTTCAATGATTCCTTGTTCCTTTTTTGTTCTTCTTTGTAAAGTTTGTTGTAACATGTGAAGTTTTGTAGTTGTTGAGTGTACACATGTTTGTTTGTTTGTTATATGTTATTGTCTTCTATATAATGAAATGAAACTTCATCATTTTTAATCCCACCATTTGGATCCCCTTGATTGGTTAAAGATTCTCAAGGGATTTTCATCTAGAATATATAAATAGAATCTTGCAAGTGATTGTTGTATTCATGATTTGATTGAATATTTTGGTATCTAGGTTTAAGAGCTTTTTTTTGTCAATATAGAAAAAGAGAACTTTTTGAATGGTTTTCTAGATACCCTTTTTTGAGAGAGTTTTGGATCAATATAGATATGTTTCCTATTCTCTAGCATTTAGTGTTATTGGTTATAGTGGAAAAGATATGAAGAATATTCTTAAGAAGTTTCAGATAATGTCTAAGAAATCAGAAAATGAACAAGGGTTTTCTTCATTAGAGGGAAACAAGTCCAATCATGGTTCAATTTCATCTTCTAGGAAGCTTAGTAGGAAGAGTCATAGTTCTGCATCTTTGAGCCAAGGAAAGGTTGAGAGGATGGAACCATCTGAGGCAGTGAGAAATGTTGATTTGAGTGTTGTTTCGGATTCGGGTAGGCGCGATTCTGGTTGTCGAGAAAAGGCTTCCACGGATCCGGAAGTAGAGGAAGAGTATCAATTGAAGCTGGCTTTAGAGATGAGTGCTAAGGAGGATCCTGAGGCTGTGCAGATTGAAGCTGTTAAGCAGATTAGTTTGGGGTCTTGTGATCCGGATAATACACCGGCGGAAATTGTGGCATACAGATATTGGGTGAGTCTCTTTGTTCATTTTAAGCATATTGACACCAAACACGATAGTAACACGTCAACACTCGTAGTAATTTAAGTAGATAGTGTAATAATTGAATGTAAACTATAGGTATTGGTCGTGCCAATGTTAGACTCTGACATGTGTCAGACATCAGACACAACTTCATCTTAGATCAGTGCTATAATTATGGTTTTCTATAGATTGAAGTGATTAGGACTTAGGATTCATTGGATTGCTGTGATTTATGATTTGGATCGTTTTAGGTGACCATTATAGCGGATGGTTTTGAAACAAAGTGAACCTATTCTCATAGTTTCTCGGTTTACTTGACTCTAATTTGTCCTACATATATAAAACTGTCTAACTTATCTCATATCGTAGATTTATCCGTTCTTCACAGAATTACAATGCTCTTGGTTATGACGACAAAGTCATGGATGGATTCTACGATCTGTATGGGATATTAACCGAGTCAAACGCAGCAAGAATGCCTTCCCTTATAGATCTTCAAGGAAGACCGATCTCAGGTAATGTCACATGGGAAGCTGTCTTAGTCAATAGGGCTGCTGATTCTAATTTGTTGAAACTTGAGCAGAAAGCACTCGAGCTGACCGTCGAATCGAGATGTGGTTCTGAAGTAGTTATAGATACGAATTTGGCTCACAAGCTTGCAGTATTTGTGGCTGATTATATGGGTGGACCAGTCGGAAATCCTGAAAGCATGTCAAAAGCATGGAGAAGTCTTAGTTATAGTCTGAAAACAACTCTTGGTAGCATGGTTTTGCCACTTGGTTCTTTGACTATTGGTTTAGCTCGGCATCGCGCGTTGTTATTTAAGGTAATTAGTCCGCAATTGTTAAATCATATCAAAAGAAAGACTGGAACAACTATTACCGGTAGTAATGCAATGAAATTTACCACGTTATCATAAATGCAGGTTCTAGCTGATAGATTGAGTATCTCGTCGCGGTTGGTGAAAGGACAGCAATATACAGGTTCTGATGATGTGGCAATAAACTTCGTCAAGATTGATGGAAGGTAAACTGATCTTGAAGTTTTGATCGTGGTAAATAGCGGTTTGTTCAAGTTCAGCTACCCAACAACAGTACTATAGTGCCGCTATTTGATAACATTTTGTACTAAATAGCATATCGCGGAGCTATAGTGCTTTGTTTAAATTCCGCTACGTTATAGCGCTATAAGACACGTTTTAATATAAATTTCAGGGAGTATATTGTTGATCTAATGGCAGACCCTGGAACTCTTATTCCATCTGACGCTACTGGATCGCATATTGAGTATGATGCATCCTTTTTTGAGGCAAGCCCTTCATCAAGAGACCTCGATTCGTCTCGTGTAGCATCATCTAGCAGTGGAGTTGGAAGTTCATCTGAAGAAACTTCGGATGTTGGAATGTCGGGCAGAGGAAACAGATCAAAACATCACCATGTTAAGAAGGTTAATTCATATGTGCATTCAAGATCATCTTCTTGGAGTGAAGGGATCGGTTCCTCTGCCGTAAACCGAATGAAAGCCAGAAACGTTTCGCAATTTATGATCGATACTACCAAGGAAAATCCTCACTTGGCTAAAAAACTTCACGATGTTTTACTCGAAAGTGGTATTGTTCCTCCTCCAAATTTATTTTCTGACATTTATCACGAAGAATCTGTTTTCTCAACGAAAGTAAAAGAACATAAACAAGAAAGTGAACATCGAGAAATGGAATTCGATGATAGTCTCGGTCCTGCTAGATTTAAGCTTGTAGAAGGTTTAGGAACCAATCTTCCTCTTCATACAAAAGAAGATGTTGGAAAATTTATACCAAGTCAGGTAAAATACGGGAAAAAGATGCCAGCTGCTGCAGCGGCAGCCGCAGCAGCCGCAGTTGTTGCATCTTCTATGGTAGTTGCTGTGGCAAGGTCAAACACCGACTCCAACATCGAGCTTTCAGTCTCAGCAGCTGCTACTGCTGCAGCTGTAGTAGCAGCTACTGCTGCAGTTAACAAGTATGAGCCGAGCAATCGAAGTGACGCGGATACCGAAAGTTCTGGAACGAATTTGGGAAGATCTGGAAGCTCAGTTGTTAGTAATGACAGTACGAAATCTGATTGTTCTTTAGACGAAGTTGCTGAGTATGAAATTCCGTGGGAGGAAATCACACTCGGTGAACGTATTGGACTTGGTATTAACTTTACTTTTTTCTATAAGATTTTTTTAACATTCTTTTCTTTGACGGTGCTATTTGTTTGGTTTTACACTTGAAGACTTGATTGCGTTTGGGTGGCACACATTTGTCATGCAGGATCTTATGGAGAGGTGTATCGCGGAGAATGGCGAGGAACTGTAAGTTTCTTATATTTTTGAACATCGTCAATTGTATTACAAATGCTTATACAAGTATATAAGCTCAAATAAGCTCATTCCAAACATGTTATAAAGAGGTTTCTATAATGTAGATTATTACATTCAATTCATAATTTGATCTTTGATTTGTAGGAAGTTGCTGTAAAGAGGTTTCTAAATCAAGATATATCTGGTGAAGCACTTGAAGAATTCATTAGTGAGGTACTAGTCACATTTTCTTCCTAATAGAGGCCTAAATTTAGTTTCAATGTATTAGATTAGAGCAATTATTTGTGGTTTTCGGTAAGTTCATCTTTACGGTTCATTCTACTAACAATAAATTTAACCTATACTAAGCTCTTATTTAACCTATGATATTATTTATATGCCAGAAAACTTATGGTATTAAATTGCAAATAGGTCAGAATAATGAAAAGATTGAGGCATCCAAATGTGGTTCTCTTCATGGGAGCTGTAATCCGACCTCCCAATCTTTCGATTGTTACTGAATTTCTACCTAGGTAACTTGAAATTCTTCGTTTCCAGAAATTTCATACATGGATTTGTTTTGTTTTTCACTTTTTATTCTTGAATTGATGAGATGTGCATCATGTTATGCAGAGGAAGCTTGTATAGATTAATTCATCGGCCAAACAATCAATTAGATGAACGAAAGCGTTTGAGAATGGCCCTTGATACCGTAAGATTCTATTGTCTTTCAATGTAATGTTTTAAGAAAATTATTGCTATAACTGCTGAATATTCAGGCTCGAGGAATGAACTATTTGCACAACTGCAGTCCAGTGATAGTACATCGCGATTTGAAGTCTCCGAATCTTCTTGTTGATAAAAATTGGGTTGTAAAGGTAAATTAATCGTATAAACATGTTCTTTATTAGTATGAGAAATGCTATGTATTGACATGAATCATGATGATGGCTTTTATTTTATCTGTTGAGTAGGTGTGTGATTTTGGCTTATCACGTATGAAGCATAGTACATTCCTTTCTTCCAGATCAACTGCAGGCACGGTAAGTTATCGTAAATCTCTGTCCATTTTGACTCGTTTATTCTTCCATCGTCTTGGTTTCTCGGTTCTTCATGCTATTCTTTATATCATCTAAATCATTCTATATATGCACCGTGCATCGGTGAACAAAAGCTTACTTCATTTGGTATATTATGTTTTAGGCCGAGTGGATGGCTCCCGAAATGTTGAGAAATGAACCGTCAAATGAAAAGTAAGACCCGTTGGTGCTCGTTGACTTTGCCGCTTTTTAAAATTTTCTTGGTTTTGTGATGCTAACGAGCGATGATGCATTATCCAGGTGTGATGTCTATAGCTTTGGGGTCATATTATGGGAGCTATCTACTTTGCAGCAACCTTGGAGAGGTATGAATTCCATGCAAGTTGTTGGTGCCGTGGGTTTCCAATACCGCCGTCTTGACATTCCAGACGACATGGATCCTGCCATTGCCGATATTATCAGAAAATGCTGGCAGACGTGAGTATACTTTGCAATCATAACGTTCCATATGAATGTCTTCATTGAGATCAGCATGGACGAAAACGTTCTTAATATCAATGTTTTAAAAACCGATACAAGTCATAGTTCAATTGCTTTAAAACTGTTTGAACCGGGACAAAATCACGTTTGAACAGCTCAAATAACCGAACTGTAAATAGTGCCACTTCATGGTTCGATCGGCTTTTCTGTCTGATTCGGTAAAACAGTTGCTAACATGGTATTTTATGTATTGTTGATTAGATTCTATTCTTTTGTACTGCAGAGATCCTAAAGAAAGACCTACATTTGCTGAGATATTGGCAGCTCTAAAGCCGTTACAGAAGCCAAACGTCGGTTCTCAAGTGCCTCGACCGACTGTGTCCGGCAGGCACAGAAAAGATCAATCATCTGCTGCAGAAAGATAGGAAACAACCATACAATGATACAACTAACTAAATCTTTGTTAATTTTGCTAATAAAAAAATGGAGAACTTTGCTGTACAGTACTTTATAAAATGAAAAAATGTGAGTGCTTTTCTTTGTTTTTTTCAGTCCACTTTTTGTTGCTTTTCTTTTCCTTTTTCTTTCTTTATTTACTATGTTTTGTTGTAATCAATTCTAAATTTTGATGTCTATAATTTACTTGTGAAATTTTGTAGATGTAACTTGAACAATTATAGTATAAAAACCAACATTTACATTTTAACTTCAATTCATCCCTTACAAAATTGCCATAAGCTTCATGTATTATAGAAAAGCCAAAAGTAAATTTTAGAATGTAGATCGAGCTTCACTCCACTCTACAAAACCGGTTTGTAAGGTGACGATTATCTCTGGACATGAATATAAATGGTGAGTGATCTGATAGTAGAAATCTAATATCAGGTGGTCCAATGGATTTTAAACGAGACTCTGATATCATCTTAGAATGTGAATCGAGACTAACTCAATTCTACAAATGTGGATTGAGCCTAACTCAATTCTATAAAATCGACTTGTAAGGTGAAGATTGTCCCTGCTTATAAACATATATTTAGAAAATACAATAGTAACCATCAATATATAACAATCTAAGTAATATATTTACAGAATATAGAAAAATAATGATCCAAATTCTCATCTTGAACAACAATTGACTTGTTTAGTAGCAGAAACTTCATCAGCTATATGAATTTCCTTCCCATTATGAAGATTCAACTTTGGCACATTCATTTTATCTTCCAAACTTTTTTGGCTTATGATATCATGTATTATAGTAATCATTTGTAAAAATGCTTCCTCAACATTCAAATTTTGTAAAGCAGAGGTTTCCATGAAACATAAACCTTCTTTTTCTGCAAGCATTTTTCCTTCTTCTTCCTCAACTTCCCTTGAATGACTCAAATCGGATTTATTCGCTACTAGAATTATCACCATGTCTTCATTTCCGAATTCTCTTAGCTCATGTAACCATTTTTTTATGTTGACAAATGTTGATAATCTTGTTATGTCATAAACTAGCATTGCTCCCAATGCTCCTCTATAGTATGAGCTTGTGATAGCTCTAAACCTACGATAAAGTATAGGATCAATATTAAATAGTTGTGAATCGTCTGCCTGTTATTTCTGTATAATTTTATTAATCGTCTAAAAAAAGGTGGCAGCGTAACTTATAACTTGTTAATCGTCTGTCTGCTATTTTTGTATAATCTTGTTATATAAAACTATTTCAATATTAAATAACATGGGAAGTAGAAATACTATAGATACCTAACATGAAGATTATTGTTGAGAGATATTGATATTATAGTAAGGTTTGGTGAGTTTGGAGAGATGGAAAGAAGATAGAGTTATTGATTGTGGGGTTGGTGACCAAAACCATGTTAATGTCACATGGTTTTCTTCGACCTATTCATTGTCAACATGTTTTTTTTGTTGTTACTACTATGCTATGCACATTCATTTTCATTTTTGTTTTCTTGTGCATGCCCAATCCTTGTCCTAGACCCACCTCACCCAACCTTATAAATCTATAACTTCCCAATCTCACCCATTACACCATCCTTATATCCTTAGTAAAATTTTAAGGTTTTATTGTTATAATTTTTTTAATATTAAAAATATATTAATCATAAACATCTATTTATCATGTTATATAAAAACATTCTTTCAATTTTTTTTTTTATGTATTATTAATTCTAATCAAAACAATGAACATTTGTTTCAAAAGAATTAGTCTTTTAAGTAGGTGAAGTAATTCAGTTGACACTTGTTAATTGTGTTAAAAGAACGGTTAGTCCAAAGTTTAAATCCTGACAGTCGTATTTATTTGAAATCAATAGATCTTAAGATAGAACAGAGTTTAAAAAGATCACACCAAACATTAAAGAAATAGTGAACATTTGTTCTAGTCAAAACTATAAACAAATATAACCTTATAATTCTATTCATGATAATGATAAAGCTATAATCATCAAGGTCCCACTTAAAATTATTATAGTTTATGCTTTCACTTTCACCCCACACATACACATAAACTATACTTTTGAAGATGTATAATAAAAGTTGTTGTACATTGTCTAAAATTTGTTAAATCGGAATCAAATAAAATCTAATAAAATATTAAAAATTTTGTTTTTATTAAACTATTGTTAAATTTACCTCATTATTTTATTATGATTTACCAAAGTTTGCCTACACATGCCTTCAAAGGCTATGTGGATTGCCCTGATTTTTACTTACCTTTTGCATTTTAAGTTTTTAACTTTATAAATTTTCCAATTCAAGATATCATTATCAATGTCACGCTCATGCATGAGTTGTAGTAAGTTGGAAAAAACGTTATAATATTTTTTTTTTAAATAAAAACATTTTTGTCCGTTCTTTGTTCTTGTTTGATTTATTATTTACAAAAGCAAACAACAACAAAAGTTAGTTAAAAAAAAAGGTGGGACCAATATTTGTAAATTGTGTGGAACTAGATAAGGGATGAAAAAATTAACAATAATAAAGTCAATTAAAGCATAGTTGATTTAATTTCTTCTTAACTAAGCAAACCAAATATGAACACAAACTTTGAATATTAAATATTGAATATTGAATATTGAAAATATGATATTGGAGAATTTGAACTTAGATTATGGAAAATTTGGTTAATTAACCATTGAACCTTAGCCAACAAGATCATGAAGACAAAAAAGAACAAAACAATTGAAAGAAACATGTTACCTCTCTTGACCAGCAGTGTCCCATATTTGTGCTTTGATGAGTTTATCTCTAACCTTGATGTTCTTGTAACCAAATTCAACACCTATGGTTGGCTTTGAATCAATTCTAAATTCATCTTTTGTAAACCTTGAAATTAGATTCGATTTCCCAACTCCAGAATCTCCTATTACTACTGCTTTGAAAAGATAATCACACTCTTCATCAAACACATCAATACCCATAATATATAATCAAGAGATGAGAAAGAAAAACACTTGAAATCAAATGATGTTTTTGTTTGTTTGTTTGTTTATAAAGTGAGGGAGGGATATATAGGGAGAAAGTAAAGAGAAGGTGCATGGTTATTGGTTATCATCATATTTATATTTATATTTAGATATATATATATATATATATATATATATATATATATATATATATATATATATATATATATATATATATATATATATATATATATAAGTGAGATATTAGATAATTGATTAAGCAAGAGGGCACTATCAAAGTTATTGAATGTGGCACTACTAGTACTAGCTTTACACCCATACTGTTCTGAATAATAAATAGAATGGCCTAAAAGGTTGGTTCCTCTTATAATTGATATTAATTATTCACGTACAAATGTTATTTCTATAATATAATATAATTGATATTATAAAATCAAATTAATTTATACTTAATTTTCTTTTTTGAATAACAACATAATATATTGAGTAGGATTAAGGTCTAAGTCGGCAAGATATATATATATATATATATATATATATATATATATATATATATATATATATATATATATATATATATATATATATAACTTTAGGATTAGATTATATATACTTAGAATTTTTCCATCACATATGTTGATTAAAGCCTTCTAATTTCTTTTCTTTTTCTTTTAAACTTATCCTTTTCAAATCCTAAAATTCAGATTTTTGAATTTTATGACATGGACTTGTAATTTTTAAAAAAAATAAACATTTAGACATTGAGAATTTTTTTAGATTAACGAGTTGAATATAAACATAGTCTTAAATAGAACATTACGGCAAAATTGGATACATATAACTGATTCTAAGAGATGGCATAAAGCTAAGTTGTTTGCATCAACTCTTATTCAGAAACTAAAACCAGTCATATAACTGCCTGTACTGAATTCCTTGGCTGTTTTCACAATCAATTAGATCAATAAACAAAAGTTCACATCATCATCTCGAATGCACTTACCAAAGCCTACCCGATTTCGAGCAGAAGCAAGCGATGTGTCTATATTGCGTTTAAACTGTGAAGGGGCAGGTGGCTTCTTCCGGGGCAGGGCACCAGATCAACCCTACCTGAACTGATAGCCCGCGGCTGCTGCATAATCGGAGCAGAATTCCATTTTGTAGGAGGCTGGAATGCACACCTAATTATTTTATTTTGCATTTCTGTTTGGTCTTCCTAGATGCGCAAATTTTTATTCTTCCATATGCTTGATATCATAACTGCAAACAAAGAAGCTCGGTCCGAACCAAAACCGTGCAACACAAAAAATTACTTTATACAATTCAATGTCATACATATTCAACAAGACTGCCAATTTGTCCTACAGACCACATTCACACCAGCACTCAATGCTCCTTACACGGCAAATTATAACTAACAACATCTTGTTCCACACATTGTTTTATCATAACAGCTAAAACACTTATAGCCCCTTTCACATCTCCTTCCTTAAATAAACCATCAATCAGCGGATTAAAACTTAAAAGTCCGAACATTCGGGCTGTTATTCTTCAACAACATTTCATCTAACAAACCAACTGCTTCTTTCAATCGACCAACAAAGCAAAGGCCGTATATCAAAGTACTAAAAGTGACAAACATCAGGAGAAATTCTCTAGACAATCATTTCAGAATATAAATCTAAGGCTTCCTTCACAAGCATAACTTTCATCAGACTATTAATGATTGTGTTGTACATTACCACATTCGGCTTAACCAAGAACCCTTCTTCGATCTTTTTCAAAACCTGCAAAGCAGCTTTTGTTTCTCCTATTCTACATAACCCGTTAATCAACGTAGCGTAACTAACGTGATCTAGTCGAAACCCCTTCGCTATAATGTCGCTGTGAAAGTGAAGTGGTTTGTTAACCTTACCATTAAGACAGAGTCCTTTGATGAGTGTAGTCATTGGGAGTGAGTGTGAGAGTGTAATCGAAGAAGGAACGAGTTGGGAGATGGGACAGGGAAGGCGTTCCTTAATCTCAATACTGACATTGTTGTTTTTGGTTTTGTGGCAAAGGAAGTTTCGATTTTGATTCTTGAACTGGAAAGATAGAGGTAACAATAGAGAAGACAATAGGCATTTGGGTGTTTTTCTAAACAAAATGGATATAGGAGTATATATGAACAAGAGGAAAATATTAAATTTATACTAAATTACATACCAAAATGCATGAGCTTTCATACGAGGCTGTAGCATTGATATCATATTGACAAAATAAAATTATCACTGATAACATAAAATCGGTAATACATAAGAAATTTTAACTTAGATCAAACATTATATTTTAATATTCGGATGGACATTGCTTTTTGGTAATATCATCGACTGATCTCAAAACAGCCACATTCAGCTCGATCAAAACTTTTGATTCTGAACGGAATTTTTTTTTCTACATAGCCCTTAAATCAACGTCCGTCTTCAGCTCATATTGCCGAACTCAATCTTTCATTCTTTGTCAACGGATGGCAAGCGGTACTCGACCTTCACAATTTTGCGATTTTTGCCATATGGTAGGAGCTCTTGCGGTGTGTATTTCAGATCTTCAAGAGGGGGTGTACTCAGTGATCTTAAATTCTCTTGGGGAGTCACATCGTTAAGGTGAACATTTACAACATGTCAAATGATATTCATTCTAGTGAAATGTGTTTTGGTATGAAATAGTAAGACAAGTGTCATATATTTATAATAGTTGTGGACTAATATATACCTCGGAAATTTTATCTTGTACCAGGAGACGTTTCAGAAATGCATCTCCGGTAACACCCTTTATTTTGAAGATGTATCTCTGAAACCTTCCATGACAGAACAGAAACAGAACATGTAATCAATGCTGGATTTTTTTTTTACAAACATCAAAATGTATATATTAAACATCATAACACATTAATACAATGTTACTTACAACAAATTTAGAAATACACACTAAAATAAATTAAAAGACTTTTGTTTATTGGTGGTACTCCCTTTTGACTTTTGTTTATTTGTTTATCTCAATCTTGTTCAATTTGGTGAACTCTTGTATCCTTTCAACAAAATGATTCAGTAAAGTCTCAGTTTTGGTTGTTGAATGAGCTGTCCACTCCGCTGATGTAAGTGGTATATGGTATCCCGATTTCAAATAAACTTGAACAAAATTCCATGAATTTGAAACCCAACCAACACATATATAATATGATCATTTGGATTTGGAGGTGATGTAGTGCATATTGGGAAAAAGGTTTCTGAGAAATGGTATCTTACAAGATCAATATACGATATATCATACGCACTTGCTATGAGATGTTCCGTTTCATGGAAGCTCATCCATTTATCCTTCGGTGCAAGTCAATTGATGTAAGGAACATGAGAGTGATCATTTTTTCAAAATTTTATTTATTCTCGTATAGTTATGTGTATGATTCTTTATTGCCCCTCAACTCTTGGATAAGTTGATGACGAACAAGTGCGTGATCCTCTTCTCCTGTACCGAGCAATAGAAATAACTCAAAAAACCGTAGTTACCGTCACCCTTGACATTGATGATTTGTTCAAAGTATTTGTGCATACAAACCGACATCTCCTAAATAAATGAGATTTTTTATGGAGGCGATGAAGGAGGTGGTTAGCTTATGCGAGCTCTTTTGAAAATATTTCTTTGAGATATCGGAGTTGGTGAATTGGAAAAAGTTTGTCAACATGTTCAAAATGTGAAGGAGACTGCATCGTTGAATTCTCACTCGGTGTATGTTTGACATTCTTAGGTGCTCCTTTTGTTTTTATCGATTGAGAGGGTGGTTTCAAGTCTGTGGTATTCGGATATGCAATCTTCCTCAATTGCTTTTTGATGTGGAGTTTCATATTGTCATCGGATTTCAAAAATCTATCTTGAATCACTTCCAATTCGGTCAAGATGAAGATATTCGATTGATCCTATTTCATGACACCATCATCATAAAAAATGAACCTTTTCCAATGAGTATAAACTTCATCCATTTGTATCGGGCTATCAAGTTTCACGTTTTGGATATAACACAGGAAAATGGGAGATCCTAGGTTTTCACAAGTGTGCAACCATACTTTGAGCAATTGGAACCTACATTTTCAGCTTTTTTGCCTTTGTAAAAAATATGATTCATAGTTGCTCGAGATATGTTGCCTACCAACAAAATACAAAGTGTTGTCTTTGAACCTGTGTTTCAACAATGTGATGGTACGACCAAATGATGTTTGTATCTCATTATGCTGGTATTGGATCATTTGGTTCACAGAATCCCAATCTGTACACAAATCATCATTACTATTTCCCAACCAATTCTTCAAAGTAGTAAAGGCAAAGTCAACTCGGTTTGTTGTTGTATTTCTAAGGTGTCTAACTTGGTCGGTCCAAACACATACAATGTTCTCCTTAACTGGTCCAAAATTGTACTTTCAACATATTTCAATAAATCTGAATATTTCTCACACACCTTTTTGAATTGTATAACAACATCGTTATATAACTCAGTTGTAGAATAATCTGACATATAAAGGTGACAGATTCTCAAATTCTCGCTTCAATTGTTCGGAGATATATATCCTAATAACTCACTGGAACGCGTAAAAAATTTTATCGCATACTCCGTGACATAGATATATCTCCGAAATAAAAAATTTCTTTTGCTATAGGGTGACAGTGTCTTTGTGCGTGCTGTGTAACATAGTTGGTGCATTCGGAAATTTATTTCTAGAAACTGAGAGGCATGTTATTTTTCATCACATAGAATTCACTAAGAAATTCTCTTATTAATTGGGTCTCATCTCTAATTTAGATTGGGTTTTTATACAAGGAGGGGTTTCCTTCATTCAGATTTGATTATAGGCTTCAGTTAATGTTTACCCAAAAAAATGGTAAACAAGCGCTAGTTTCCTTTTTAAAGGTTACTTTTGCGGAATCAACTAGAATACTCCAGGACTAATTGCTTTATTTTGTTATATTATGTGTATCTGGTTTGTATTAAATGCAACAGTAACTTTAAAATAAAAGTAAACACTGAAATTAAAGGCTTTAAAGTAAATCAAAGCAATAAAAAAGCAGTAAATGTGCACTGAAAGATGAGATATAACGTAAAATGATTGCATTAATTAAACTGGTACGCATACGTACATTCCAAAGTTGCACTCTTTACTCATTTTTACACAGAGATTTGAGTTTACTTGTGTTTATGTAGAAAATGCGGACCCTTAACTATTCCTATGTAACTTGCTTAAATAGTAAAAATAAAATAACTACTACTAACGGTCGACTGGTTATCAGTCAACACGTGTCTTCGACATGCAAGATCTTCAATTGTGAGACCTCTACGCGTCCTGTAAGAACTGCCAGAAAACTGCCTCTTAACTTCTAATACTTCTCGACTTCCACTTCAGTTTCTGCAGCCATATTCTTAAGTCTTCGCATACTTCTGATCGAACGCTGAAGCCTCTGATAATCTTTCTAGTCGAACAGCTTCGACTACTAAGCATTACTTAGTCGAACCACTTCGACCCAAATGGCAATGTAGATATTTAATTGAGGCCCAATTACCAATTTAGGGCCTTTTTACCAAATTGAGGCCCAATTACCAGTTTTGAACCCCAGTTGCCCATTTATTGGTAAGTCGAAATCCTAGGGTAACAAATTGCCCCCCAAGCGACTTCTTTCGACTGACTTCAGGAAAGAGAAAAGATGGCGTTTCAGTTCTTTCTTGGGTTTCGACTTTTGTTAATTCCCATTACGCCATGATTACATTTCATTTTCCCAGGCACTAATTATTACCTAAACACTAGGTTAGTGGGCTATAACTGCTCCCACTTTCTGAATCCAGTTTTCAAAGCGTTTCTTTGACATGACTTTTGATTTTACAACTTCTTTTTTTTTCACGATTTCTAGTGACGTCACCACCAGCTTATATATATGTACAGCTTCTTTCTCCTTTTTCTTTCTTTCTCCTCGTTCTACTTCTCTTCTCAAACGTTTCAGAAAGAACCATCTCTTTTCCTCTAATCTTTACCCATTTTCTTCTTCTCCTTTTATACACAACAATGGCAGCTACGACCACCAATACCACTGTGTACGATACGGGTGCGAACCCTTTAGGGTTCATTATGTCTCGTGAGGAAGAAGAACAAGGCTTAGATTTCATTCCTCAACCCAACCTTACTGAGGCCAAAGCCATCATTTGGCAAAACCAGATGTTAATCCCTTTTCAGATTACTGATAAATTAATGGCTTTTTCAGGGCCATTACCAGACCACCGTTACCACCCAGAGCAAACCATTGGTTTCTTTCCTTGCTTCCAAACCACCATGCCTGTAGCTTTCGACAAACCACGTGTCCTCGATTTGAAGTTTATGGATCCTTCGCTTAGGGTTTTCCGTTCGACTCCAGCTCTTGGCAACAAGGAATACTTGGCTTGGCTTAACAAAGTTCAAGCGAAGAAACAACAAAGATGGGAGGAATTGGGCATCTTCGACGTCATACAATTATCCCGGACTGGTCATAGAGTTTGTCCTCCCATGCTACTTGCTTCGATCTTCTTCTGGGAAGGTTCGACTAACACCTTCCACCTTCCTTGTGGAATGATGACTCCCACTCTCTTCGACGTGGCTGCCATCACAGGGCTTTCGCCATTGGGTGAAATCTTCGACCCAACTCTTCCCACAAAAATGAATTTCAATTTCACCAACGCTACCATCACCAAGTATATGCAAGATCATTATGACAAGTCGACAGAAGAAGTCTCTGACGAAGAGCATGTTGCCTTCCTCACCTACTGGCTCTCATATTATCTGTTTTGTCCAGGATCAGTTCAGATTGCTAAAGCTTACATACCTTTGGCTATTCAGTTTCATGAAGGTCGAAAGGTCTCTTTAGGTAAGCTGCTCCTAGCTTATCTCTATCATACCTTAGGTATAGCATCTTTAAGGATCAAACGCCTGCATGAGACTCCAAAACAACTCTCTCTGTCGGGACCTTATTGGCTCTTACAACACTGGTTGAATGCCACCTTCGAGTCACATATAGGTTATACTGTTTCCAGATCCATTTTAGAGGTCATGTATGACCGGAGGGTCGAAGGCATCAAGCTTGCCTTTCAAACTCCTCAAGATGAGTCTAACAAACCCAACCTCCTTAAATATGTGAGGTTGTTTTCTGAATGTAAAACATTTATTGCTTCCATGGCCCCTTTCTCCAATTGATGCTTTGGGCCAACTTGGTTCAAAGCTATTTTTCCTGGGAATACTCCTACTCTTCGAGCTCAATTAAATGCTATTTGGGCTGCCTTTCTAACCCCAACACTACTTTCTCATCGTATTGAGTCGACTGGTAAGTGCTATGGGTTTGTGGGTTATCAACCAAACTTGGTCTCACGACAATTTGGTTTGAGCCAGATGCTGCCCAAAAGCTTATATTCCCATGATGGTGATATTTGTTACTCTGGTCGACCGTTCACAGCCCGTCAACACCTCGACTGCTTGAAGTTTCATAACAAACAATCCTTGGAACATCCCACTTTCACTTTCCAAAACTCCTATTTTACAACCAAAGAATTCAATGAATGGTGGTCTGAATATTATCAACTATTTGATGGGGACTCTTTCGTTAAGAAGCTGAACACTGCATTCGACGTACTGGAGAATCAACTTACTATAAGTAAGTTTTTTATGTTTACTTTCGTTTTCTTTACTACCAATGGCACTATTCTAATCTCAATTTTAGACCTTTCAGGACCTGATCCTACCAATCAAAACGAAGCTTCTACTCCTAAGCCAAGTCGAAAGCGCCCCATCACGTCGAGCAACACCACCATCAAGAAAAACAAAACTGTTAGAAAGGTACTTAACTTGATCTTTAATCTTGTCAAATCTACCTTAACATTCATTAATTGTTATTCCTCCTTTTCAGTTGGTAGTTCCTACTGAATCAGAAGAAACCACATCTCCACCAAATCAGGAAAGTGAGATCTTTTCACGACCCCCGCCTCTGACTCCACCAAAAAGACGAAAAGTTGTAAAGGACATTCCCAAAGTGGTTGTCAAACCTCAAACAGCTCCAACAATTTCTTCATCTCAAATTCTTACTGAGGTAGCTTAGCATTTTTCTCCCACATATCTCTTTCAATATCTCTGTTTTCTAACATGTTTCTTGAATAGAGTGCACCAACTGTCGACCACACTCAGGAGAAAGTTGTCGAAGTTGCTGAGAAAACTGCTGAAGCCACTCCTGACTCCAATCCTTTTAGCCCTCAAAGGACTGACGCTTTTGGAAGCAACACTGATTCGGCTAACACTCCAGGTCGAAGTCGAACAGATCCTCAGGACAAACCCATCGTCGAACAATCATCTGCCATAAAAAATACTGAAGATGTTCCTCGACCAGAACCCAATGCAGCTTCTCAGTCAAGACCACATTCTATTGCTGATGATACTAATTCCAACAGTTCTCTTAGTCAGGAAGAAATTCTGGACTTGAAGAAGACTAATCCTGTGGAGGCTCTCTTTCGACTTCAAAGAATTTGGTCGAGCGTTTGATGCCAATTTCTTGGCTTTTTCCCCACATGCTTCTTTATCAAATTTATAATCACTTTATTAGCAACCTCGACCTGACCATTAGCCTGAGCATAATACGGAGTGGATGTTAGCAATTTAAATCCTGTCTCTGCTGCAAAAGCTTGCATCTTTCGACCAACAAAAATTGATCCTTGATCAGTAGTAATAGTTTCTGGAATCCCATATCTGTAGATAATGTGTTTTTGTATGAAACTGATCACTGCTTCTTGATCAGCATTAACTAGTGGGATTGCCTCTATCCATTTAGTAAAATAATCTATTCCTACTAAAATGAATCTTTGTTGCTTAGAAGATGCAGGTTTGATTTCTCCTATTAAATCCAAAGCCCATCCTCTAAAAGGCCAAGGTTTGACAATGGCATGCAATTCACTGGCTGGAACATGTTGAATGCCTGAAAATTTCTGGCATTCTTGGCATCCTCTTGCATATTCAATACAATCTTTTATCATTGTTGGCCAATATAAACCTTGTCTAAACAACAACCACTTCATCTTATGGCCTGATTGATGAGCTCCACAAACACCACTATGAACTTCTGACACAGCCAAATATGCTTCAGCTTCACTTAGGCATTTCAACAATACACCCTCGGCTGTTTTCTTGTATAAATCATTTCCTAATATCACATAGTTTAGAGCTCTATATTTAATCTTTCGATCAGTTCCTCCGACTGGATTATTTAGGTATTGGACCAATGGGTTTCTCCAATCAGCATCAGTCATATTGTCGATGGCAAAAATTTCCAAGGCATACAAATCTTTACTTTCAACTTTACTTTCAACATTATCACCTACCCCCTCAAATTTTGACGTCGACAATTGACCTAACTTGTCTAATACTTCATGGGTTTATTTATTCTTGATCTCGACCATATCTTCTAACTTGTCTTTAGAAACTCTATACCCAGAAGCAATTTGTGCCAATTCATTGGCAATGCAATTGTTAGATCTTGGTACATGCAAGATCTCAACATGTTCGAATTTTTCTAATAAGCGTATCACAATTGCATAATACATTATTAGATTTTCTTTGATGCATTTATACTCTTTTTTGATTTGTCGAATTATTAGCTCAGAATCACCTCGAATCTCAACTCGTTTTGCCCCTAAATCTATTAGGGCCTTCAAACCAGTTATCAAGGCTTCATATTCGACCTCATTGTTAGAGCATACTTCTTTCATTTTATAATGGAACTTTGTTGGAAGTCCTTTGGGAGAAATAATCAAGACTCCAATGCCTGATCCATTTTTGTGACTAGAACCGTCAAAAAACAGTTTCCAGTTAGTTCGTTCGACTTGATTTATAGACAATTCGACTAATCCATGGTCGACTATAAAATCAGCCACAACTTGTCCTTTCATAGCTTTTAAAGGGACATATGTCAAGGAAAATTCAGTTAGCGCTAAGGCCCACTTACCAATTCGACTATGCAAAATTGGTTTAGACAACATATGTTTAATAATATCAAAATGAGAAGACACATACACATCAACAGGCTTTATATATTGCTTAAGTTTATTACATGAGAAGTACAAGCATAAGCATAATTTTTCAATATCATTATACCTAGTTTCAGCATCTACTAGGGTTCGACTTAGATAATATATGGCTCTTTCGACGCCATTATCATCTTCTTGGGCCAACATACTCCCAATTGTCGAGCCTGGTGCGGCTATGTATAACTTCATACTTTTTGTCCTATTGGGGGGTAACAAAATAGGAGGCTTAATTAAATAAGCTTTTATTTGGTCGAATGCCTGTTGATGTTCTTGTTCCCATTTGAATTGATCTTGGTTCTTGAGTTTCACAAGTGGCGAAAATATCTTCGTTTTGCCACTTAGATTTGAGATGAATCTCCTCAAGAAATTAATCTTCCCCAACAATGACTGGAGTTGTTTCTTTGTTTATGGCGCCTTTAGCTCCAAGATTGCTTTCGTCTTATTTTGGTTTATCTCAATGCCTTTTTTGTGAACCACGAAGCCTAGGAAATCCCCTCGCAGTTCAAATAAACTTGCTTTTCAGCAATCTCTCAATTTCTATTTTGATTTTTTCCATAACCTCTGGCGCAAATCTTCTAGGAAGCTTCTTGATAGGTTTCTTCCCTGGGTTTAGTGGTAGTCGATGTTCCACCACATGTCGACTTAAACCAGGCATTTCATTGTAATCCCATGCAAAACAATCTTTGTATTCTTTCAAAAGTCGAATCAACTTGGTCTTTAGGTCACTTGTAAGCCTTGTACTTACATAAGTAGGCCTTTTAATGACTCCATCACCTAAGTCAATTTCCTCAAGAGGATCTTGAGCTTGCATCCTTTTTACCGATCCTGATGGATCCATTTCGAAACCTAAAGGTTCTTCATCGTATATCCCGTCAAGTCGTTCGACTTGGTGATCGACTTCTTGATCGTTTTCATTTTTTACTATCATGGCCTCAATCGTCATATTTTTCTCTAGTTCGGCTTCTAAAGCCGCTTTTTCTTTGTTTTCGGCCAAATAGGCCGTTATTTGAGCCAGGTATTCTGACTCAGTGGTCATCGTCTTTGATTGTTGTCCTCTGCTCTGGAGGACTTTCATGGTTCAATGGTTCATTAGGATCTTCTTTATTCCAAATGAAACCATAATTTGGGTCTAAGTTCAGATACTTAGACACACTTTCATCAGAAGGATATACATCTTCTGCTTTGTAGCAAGGAGCTACATTTGCCAAATGTTGGTCGAAGTGTCTGCGACCACTTTCAGTTTTGTAATAACTTTGGTCAGCTTCAATAATCTCCACTATACCATCTGACCTCCAAATGGCCACACGCTGATGTAAGGTGGAAGGAACTGCCCCAATACCATGGATCCATTCTCGACCCAACAGCAGTTTAAAATTTTCCTGCGATGCAATCACCATGAAGACGATTGACCTGACAGACGAACCAACAACTAGTTTTACTTGAATTACTCCAAGTATTCCACTTGTCTTGCCCTCATAATTCGACAGTACCATATTATGGGGTCTTAAGTCTTTATCAGACTTTCCCACTTTCTGAAGTGAAGAATAGGGCATTAAGTTTACAGCAGCCCCACCATCGACAAACACTTTGTTTATTGGAACACCATCCACTTTCGCCCTTATGAATAAAGGCTTCAAATGATACATCATTCCTCAACCTGGCCTCTCAAACACAGCCTTTTGCTCTTCTACTACCCCTTTTCCCATTACATAGTAACAGACAGGTGTTTCTTCCACATTCTCGTCAGGAAGAAAATCGTCTTCGTTCTCAGATACCTCAGATACTCTGTCGAACTCTGCTGGAAGTACAGAGACAATTCCACAGTCGATTAGCAACTCATCTGACTCTATGTCAAAGTTGTCGTCAACCTCTTCGTCCGACAGTGGAGAATATTCAGGCTCTTTCCCTGTATTGAGAGCCGGGGCATCATCATCAACTAGTTCTTTGATGAGTTTCTTTCCTAGGATCATCCCAGCAGCTAATCTTTCATTTGCTATTTTAGCCTATTCTTCAGTCAACTTCCTGTGAAAAGGTTTTGACTGATAGTGAGAAAATCCTGCCTGCACCATTTTCGAACCTTCTTGTCCATTCTAGTGGCTTCTTTGGTAACGTCTCCACTGCGTTCGAGTCATGGGGTTCTTTCCTTTGTAGTTTGGAGATATGTAATCTTTTCTTTTAGATCCACTATCAGTCCAAGAACGTTCAGCATTGGTTCCATCGCCTTGAATTTGCCATTTTGGGTGTTTACCTCTGAAGTTAATGGGTTTCACCCATTTGTCTTCAGGGACATCCGTCTTAGGACGGAAAGTCCTTGGTTTTTCAAACATCTTCTTGTATTCTCCATCCCTTCGACCACTGTTTTCTCCTGTATACATGAATTGACGATTCTTGCCTCGACGAGGGTCGAACCTCACTTTGTTTGCAGCATCGACGTTGAAAACAGCATCACACCTTGGGCATAATCCAACTTGAGAGTTGTTATTGTGGCATCTCTCAAGGAATTTCAAAAGACTCTCTTTTGGTTCAGGATAAACCATGTTCAAAACTTTGCCATCAGTAGCGCCGTTTTGCTTTCTAACGAAACCATCAGTAGTCTCGACCATCATCACATCAGCAAGCTCAGTATAGTGAGCCTCTTCGACTTGCAAAGGATCAGTATCAACTTGCATTGATGACTTTGGCTTTTCTCCAAACTGTAACCTTCCTTCTTTCAAAGCTTTTTGCACTAAATCCCTGAAAAGGACACATTGAGAAGTTTTATGACCCAAGAAATTATGAAATTTACAAAATCCTCTTTTTTTCTTTTGTTCAAGAGGAGGATTTTTAAGTCCCGGGGGTACTATGATTTGCCCATCAGAAACCAACAAATCAAATATTTCATCACATTTTGTTATATCAAATGAATACGTTTTACTAGAAAATTTTTCATTCTTACTTTCAACCAGATTTTTATCTTTTGAAGGTTTAAGCAATTTACAGATATATGGTGGTCCTGGCTTTAATTCAGCCACGTTGACCTCTCCCTCTTCGTATTCACTGTCGCTATTAGAGTCGAACTCACTTGTAGTAACATAAGCTATTTTTTCTTTCTTATGATATTTACTAGCTCTGGCTTTTTCAGCTTTTAGCCTTTCGACCTGGCGTACTCTATCTGCCAGTTGTGCCATGTCTCTCAAATGTTGGGTGTCTAATTTCTTCCTTATGGAATAATCTAACCCACCTGCAGCCATTTCGACTAACTCATGTTCAGGAATTTGTGTAAAACATCTAGCTTTCAGTAACCTAAAACGGTTTAGATAGTCATCGACTGGTTCTGTACCCTTTCGCCTAACTCCAGCCAATTCTTTCAAGCTGATCTTCGACTGTCCCATATAAAATTGTTCATGAAACAATCGTTCTAATTGGTTCCATGAGAACAAAGATTGGGGAGATAAGGTCGTGAACCAAGTAAATGCGTTTTTCGTTAAAGAACTTGGAAAATACTTCATCTTTAGATTTTCATTATTTGCTATTTCTCCAGCCTCTGTCTGGAACCTAGCAATATGTTCGACCGTCGACTCGCCAGTCTCACCAGCAAATTTGGTGAATTTTGGGACTTTCCACCCCCTAGGCAATTCTGTCTGCCTTACATATTCTGACAGCGGGGAAACGAAATTTGGTCTATGCAAACCAACATTTATTCCATTCTGAACTAAAATTTGTTCAACTACATTAGAGATATTATTGTGTCCAATATTGACATCTTGCTGGATGTTCCTAAGAACCTGGTCAGCATCTTGATGCCTTTGTACTATTCTAGGGATCTCTTGCTCAATTTGATCTCCTTGTCCTATAGGTTCGACCCCTCTCACATTCGACCCTTGAGTAGTCGAAAGGTTTGGTTGTGGGGACGCTCCAAAGAAATCTGCAATTCTAGCCATTTGTCCCGCCAATATTTCATAGCTTTGATTCGTGTTATTTATCATGGGAGTAAAAACAGTTCCCATTTGTTGAGTAAGGGCATTCACCATTTCATGATTACTTTCGTCCATTTGTTGTCGAATTGACAACATTGACGTAGTACTTAAAGATGGTAAAACCTGGTGATTATATCCTATGCCTATAGGTCGACCCCCTGGATTTGATGTGCTTGTAGCCATTATGCTGTCAGAATATAATGAAGGATTTGTGTGCAAACCTTGCATCATAGACGTGGGCATTCCAAACTGAGGGTTAAAACCTGGTGGAGGTATCATTCCATGAAACGGCGGTCGTAATGGATTCAACAGTGACCGTACATTCGTTGGTGATGATACCATTATTGCTGCCGTCGATCCACCAGTATTTGTTGTTCCCACTGGGGATGAATCTGCGGCATTTTGTGGTGTTGCTCCGGTTAGAACACCTCCTTGATTTCCAGAAAGATCAGAATTATTTGTATTAACTTCAGCCATGTTAGTTAATTTCCGACCACTTCTTAATATCATACATAACTATTATACTAACAAATATAAAACAAACAGCAATTGACGGGTCCCACCATGTGTGCCAATTTGTTTACCCAAAAAAATGATAAACAAGCGCTAGTTTCCTTTTTAAAGGTTACTTTTGCGGAATCAACTAGAATACTCCAGGACTAATTGCTTTATTTTGTTATATTATGTGTATCTGGTTTGTATTAAATGCAACAGTAACTTTAAAATAAAAGTAAACACTGAAATTAAAGGCTTTAAAGTAAATCAAAGCAATAAAAAAGCAGTAAATGTGCACTGAAAGATGAGATATAACGTAAAATGATTGCATTAATTAAACTGGTACGCATACGCACATTCCAAAGTTGCACTCGTTACTCATTTTTGCACAGAGATTTGAGTTTACTTGTGTTTATGTAGAAAATGCGGACCCTTAACTATTCCTATGGAACTTGCTTAAATAGTAAAAATAAAATAACTACTACTAACGGTCGACTGGTTATCAGTCAACACGTGTCTTCGACATGCAAGATCTTCAATTGTGAGACCTCCACGCGTCCTGTAAGAACTGCCAGAAAACTGCCTCTTAACTTCTAATACTTCTCGACTTCCACTTCAGTTTCTGCAGCCATATTCTTAAGTCTTCGCATACTTCTGATCGAACGCTGAAGCCTCTGATAATCTTTCTAGTCGAACAGCTTCGACTACTAAGCATTACTTAGTCGAACCACTTCGACCCAAATGGCAATGTAGATATTTAATTGAGGCCCAATTACCAATTTAGGGCCTTTTTACCAAATTGAGGCCCAATTACCAATTTTGAGCCCCAGTTGCCCATTTATTGGTAAGTCGAAATCCTAGGGTAACAGTTACATGTCTAGCAAGAGAATGGATCAGTACATTGTTCTCTCTTTTGGTAAATCTAAAACAAATGTTTCTCAACCGGTTCTTTCTATAATTTATAAGCTTTCCTTGGATTCAATGCTTTCCATTAAAATGTGACCTTTTTAGTTTTAGAAAATGATTATGAAATCCACTAGCCTTTCTTCGCTAAGCTTGCATCAATATTACATCTTATCCAATTGATAGTCTCTGAGCTTCTTATTGCTTCTATATTATCAACTAGGTTAGGGTTTTTGGATGTGTTTTTTATCAATTTAGCTTGCATGTTACCTATTTTCAGTTTTGTGTGCTTAATTGTTGATCTACTGTGAATAAGGAGTTATTTTGTCTTGTGGTTGGCTTTTCTCTGTTTTTCTTTAGTGACAAAAGGATGCATGTTGTGGTTATTGGTACTCCCGTCATTGGGATGCAAGTTGGATCTTTAGTGTAGACATTCTCTCCATTTTCGAATATATTTTTGTATTGATATCTCTAATCATTATTCTCGCTATTTTTGATGACTTCTTCTACAGGTAGTCAACAAATGTGGTTGAAGATGCGCTAAGAGAATGAAATACAACAATGAAATAATAAGAGAACGTCAAAAATATTTTAAAGAAAGAAACGAGTGTGTGGATATATCAAAGGCTTGTTGCCTAAGATTATACAACATTCTCGTGAAAGATGTTTACAAACTTAGAATAATTCATCAATGTTCACTTGAAGCATGCAATGCAATAATAATTAGAGGTGTTTCAGGCCGATTTGGCGCAGTTTTGATAAAATTCGTTGCCCAACTCGATTAAAAATTTACGAATTTGTTTGAATTGATCGAGTATATTAAAAAAAGTGTAGAAGTATTTGAATAAAATTACCTATGATAAATAATTTTCCATAATACAATAAAAAAATTATAATATTATTAGTGTTCAATTATAAACACTAGCCTAACAATTTTTCTATAATAAACTTAAAATATTTTACACAAAAAAAACATCTAACATTAAATATTTAATATGCAATTAATGCTTGAGATAGTATAGTAATATAGGTGATTTTGAGCCTTATGTTAAGTTACCATAGTAAATTAACAATTTTTAAATAACAAATTAAAATCAAATTAAATTAGCATATAACATGTCTACAAATGACGCTTAGTTGTTTTCTTTTAGAAATTGAATGATTGATATTAGTTTCTAATGATAATGATTATATAAGTCATGAGATTAATTATTATTTGGTCTGTGATTAATTTATTAGCCTACTTAAAAAGCCTATACCACATGAACATATGTAAATTAAGAATTCAATTAATGTTTAAATAGACTAGAGAATCAAAAGTACAATGAGATTAAATGTTTGATGTCATTAACTTATTTGAGCTTACCTAATAACATTAATTTTATGAGATAATTTGTTTGAAAGAACTTATGAAAACACCTTATAACATTATTCTTAGGATTTCTTTCAACTTATTTCCGTGAGTTCTTCAAGATAACTAAGTTTCACTTTTGTATTTTGATATAAAGTATAAAATATAACATAAAAAATAAATCCATCTATGTTTATTAAGATAGGCCGGCTTGATAGACTTATAAAAAAACTTTGGTCTTTTTCTATTTAAGAAAAAAACTTTGGCCTGTGTAAACTAGGCCATAGGCCCATGTTAGCTAGTCTGGCCTATTCTCACCCCAATGGAAGGCGAATTGATTTTGAAAAATATCCGAACAAAAAAAGTCAATTTTCAAATTAAAGTGGACTAGAAGTACTTTTAGAACTTGTAGAAGTCAATCCAAACATGCACTTAATCATCTTAAAATTTAATATTCTGTAGTTGATTATTTGTGTAATTTATGAATGAATAAAAAAAAATTAATGAAATTTACTCAAAATTATTTTACTTAATAGTGTTAAATAATTTTAAGAGTAAAATAGTAAATATACTTTAAATTAAAAGGGTGTTTAACTTAAAAGAAAAAGGGTGATGTAAAATATTCTTACACTATTGAGACATGCACCTAATTAAAACATAATTTAATTTAGCCCCTAATTAAAAATTTAAAACATAATTTAATATTTGAAATACTGTTATGACATGAAATTATAAAAACTATAAAGTTTCAGAGCAATTCGCTCATTATTTATTTATGTTAAAAAAAAAAAGTACAGTGGAAGCTTTTACCGAATACACCGAAACTTCTAACCATGACGAAGACTTCGAAACTTTTAACGTCTAATTAACAGAGTCGTTAACGGCGCGGCTCTTCGCCGTCATCATCTGCTTGAACTCATCGAAGTCAACACTTCCGTCACCGTCAGAATCAACGGACTTGATCATCTCCCTGCACTCCTCCACTGAACACTTCATCCCGAGGCGGTCCAGCGCCAGATGAAGCTCCTCAGTCGAGATAAGTCCGTTTTTGTCGCGATCGTACAGATCGAAAGCATCGCGAAGCGCTGAACCGCCGCCGCCGTCAGAAGTGTCGGAGCGGCAGACCGCGGAGAATTCCGATAGGTTGATGGAACCGTGGTGATCGGTGCTTATATCTTCCATCACGCGGCGGAGTTCTTCCTCCTGTGGCACGTCGGATCTGAGTGTTCGGAGAACGGTTTCGAGTTCGTTGGCGGAGATCTTGCCGTCGCGGTTGGCGTCGAAACCGTTGAAGACTTTTTTGAGTTCGTCGGTGTCTTCGGGGATTGGAGAGGGGGTCGGAGTTTGGTTCTGGTTTGGGTTTAGGTTCGGGTTTGGCTCGGATTCTACTGGAACGTGTTCATTCGTTGCCATTGTTTGAAGTTTATTCGGTTTGGAGAAGAATGGGTAAATTGAGTTTGTTAGTTTGGTTTGGATTGGTTTTGTTTTTGAAATTGGGTAATATGAATTATTGAGTTTAAAAAGAAAAAGAAAAAAAGAAAAAGAATTAAAGGATTATTCTAGTCCTTACAAAATGCATGACATTGAATATTGATTAAGCGTGTTGGTTACAAAATGCAAGGGGCACTTTTTCTTTTTGAAAATGCAAAGAGAATATGGTGCTTCTTGTTGTATTGTATGTGTGAAGGTCCACTTAGATATTTAATTATATTTGGTTACTGTTGGTTTATTTATATTGTATTTTTGGATTTTTAATTTGTTTTGGCTAGTTGTATTGATTGTGTTTTGGACTTTCTTCTATTTATTTTGATGGCAATGTGTTTTGAATTTTCAAATTGTAGTTGTCGGTACAATTATTTTTTTTTGAGTTTGTTAGTATTATTGGGTATTTTGGATAAATTGATGTAACAAATAATGATGATGATGTTAGATGGAGTATGACACATATTATAGGTAAGTCGGTCAGATATTTAATTAGTCTTTTATTTAATCAGGAAACTTATATTTTATTAATAAAAATGTGTTCAACACAGTGTAATAATTTTATTATTAACTAAAAATTAGTTAGAGATGTGAAATCTTATATAAATTATGAACAATTTTATTTGTTTATCTTTGAATAATATTTATTAAATGTTATTAAGAAATTATTTGTTTGTTTATTGATTTAATGAATCTAATGTTTTTTATTTTATACAATTCTAAACATATATAAAAATTGATAGTTTATTTAAAATGTTATTATTTATAGTATACTAAATTGTACTTATTGAAGAGTAATTCATATTCAGAAGATGAGCATCAGAAGTTTTGATGCGGGTTGATCTTCTGAAGGTTACTCAGAAGATAGTATTGACCAGAAATTCTACCTTCTGGGTCCTGTTAGCTTAGCTATTTAGTTAGTAAGGGTACTTTAGTATTTCTTAGTACTGTACGGTTTGTACCTTAAACTTGTTCACTAAGTTTAGTCTATTAGGGTTTATGTGGCAAGATTTTCTTTTGTATAAATAGTCTTGTAGTAGCTATCATTTAACAACACACAAGTAATAGAATACATCAGTAACATTTATTTTCTCATTCTTTTGCGCTGTAATTCCTTTTGTTTATTCTTTTTGCTATCATCTTTCATTCTTGTGCACCAACAATTGGTATCTAGAGCTCCGGTTCCAAACACAGGGAAACACGAGTGAACGTGAGTTTGTGTGACTATGTGATTGATTTTGTTTCTGGGAAATAAAGTTGTGTTGAATCACATTTTTCTTGGTTGTTTGTGGGTTTGGGAAAGACTGTGTGAGTGTGAGTGAAATTTATTTTTCTGCACAAGTTTGAAGATGAGTGGAAGCAACTTGATTACCAAACTTCCAGTTCTTGATCGTAAAAACTGGAATAGATGGATGATTCCAATGCGTGTATTATTTGGTGCTCAAGATGTTCTAGATCTTGTCACTGAAGGATATGTTCCGGTTGCAGCGGATGCAACGGAAGAACAAAGAGAAACACATAGAGAAACGAGGAAGAGAGATAAAAAGGCGTTGTTCTTCATCCATCAGTGTGTGGATGTGAATGTGTTTGAGAAGATTGTTGATTCTATGACGTCAAAGGAGGCGTGGGATATACTGGTCAGATGTTGCGGTGGTGACGTATCAGTGAAGAAGGTGAAGCTTCAATCCTTGAGAAAGCAATATGAGAATTTCAACATGAAGAACAATGAGAAAGTTTCTGAGTATATCTCTAGAGTGATTTTGATCACTAATGAGATGAAGGCTTGTGGAGAAACCCTTTCTGAACAAGTAATCATAGAGAAGATATTGAGGTCACTTACTCCTCAATTTGATTATATTATTGTATCTATTGAACATTCTAAAGATATGGAAACCATGAGAATAGAAGAGTTGCAAAGTAGTCTAGAAGCACAAGAGTTGCGTCTAACTGAGAGAACTTTTGAGAGAGAAGTTGAACAAGCTCTGAAGGCTTCTTTTGTCAAGAAGGACCAGAAGCATAGACGTGGTGATAGATTCCAGAAGGAAGCCTCAACTTCTGATGAGAAGAAATATCAGAAGGGAAAGGAGAAGAAGAAAGTTCAATGTTACTGTTGCAAACAGTTTGGCCATTTTGCTAGAGACTGTTTGGAAAACAAAGAAAGGAAATCAGAAGAAGCAAATATAGCTAGAGGTGATTCAGATGATGAACCTATGCTATTGATGGCTTTAGAGTCTGATGAAAGATATTTGTCAGAGTGGTGGTATATGGACACTGGGTGTTCAAATTACTTGACTGGAAACAAACAATGGCTGATAGACTTTGACTCTGAAAGGAGGACAAAGATCAGATGTGCTGATGACAAGTACCTTTATGCAGAAGGTATGAGAAATGTCAAAGTCAAGGTGAATAATGGAAAGACTGTTCTGATCAAGGATGTTTGGTATGTTCCTGGAATCAGAAGCAATCTGATGAGTGTAGGTTAACTCATTGAGAAAGGTTTCTCAGTTGTTATGAAGAACAATCTCCTGAAGTTGTATGATTCCAATCAGAAGTTGATTATGCAATCTGAACAAGGAAGCAACAGAACATTCAAGGTGAATGTAGAAACAGCTGAAACAGAGTGTCTGAGTGCTGAAGGCTAAGAAGGTGATAGTAAGCTGTGGCGCAAGAGGTTGGGGCACTTGAACTATAGAAGCCTGGGGCATCTAAGTTCTAAGAAGCTTGTACATGGCATTCCAAAGATTGTGAAGCCTGAGAAGTCATGTGAGGTATGCATGAAAGGCAAACAACCCAATTGCCATTTGTATCAGAAGTTGCTCCAAGAGCAAAGCATGCTCTGGGAGTAGTGCACTCTGATGTGTGTGGACCATTTCCAGAACCTTCACTTGGAGGTCACATGTCAAGAGAAAAACAACGAAACATTTCAATGATGAAACTATATTTAATGCTCATGTTCTTCATTACGCTTTGGCAAAACCAAAGCAATGCATGCCCACCGATGCATGGCAGTCATTCTGAAGGCTGACCACGACTAATCAAAGACTCCATTAACATTCAGAGTGGCCAATGAGTCTTGAGGGAAACTATTTTGAGTCGGCCAAAGACCCAATAAAATAAGGCCCATTCATCTCATCTATTTGATTGAACCTAAAGTATAAATATAGTTACATGGAGTTTTTAAATCCACAATCTCTTATCTCCACTTTCACTATGATTATTTTGAACCCTAAACTGACTTGAACGTTGAAGTGTTAGCCATACAGACACCCCCTCTTTGGTCCACCATACCGGAGATTAGCAACGCCGGTTCAAAATTAATGTCCGAGATTCAAAAATCATCAAAATTACAACCTTTTATCTAAAATGTCACATCACTGAATTGCTTAGAAAGTTCCACTCCCTCATAGTTTTCATAATTTTCTCTTTTTCTTATTCCATCATGATATAAGAAAAAATATCTTGTTGAATAAGTCGACCTCTTAAATTGATTAATGACATAAATAACATAGTATCTGTAACGACCGTTTTTCTTTAATTATTTATTTATGTGAATTAATTGTGAATTATGTGTTAATTATATGTTTAATTGATTTTATGTTGTTTTATTTGGGAATTGTTAGTAAATAATATAAGATAGTAAGTGTTGTTGATTATTGGGCCTAAATTGGTATTAGTAAGTGAGGGGTGTTAGTTAGAGCCCATTAGTAATTTAAGATAGTATGGGTTTAACTAAAACAAGGGTTTTAGAGGAAATAGAAATTAGAAGTTCATTTTGGGGTTTTTGGTGAAAGAAGAGAAGAGTAGAGTGAAGAGAAAGAGGGGAATCTCAATATTGAAGCTAGAGTTGTCTTCAATCCAAACCTAAGGTAAGGGTGGAATTCTTTCATGCTAAAGGGATGTATGATGATGTTTTGGGTGAGATTTAATTGTATGTTGCATCCATAGAAGTTGTGTGTAGAGATGTTAGGGTCTATGAACAAATGCTTGATTTGATGATTTAAAATGTGCTTAATTGATGTTTGATGATGTTATGATGTTATAAGACCCATAATATGTGTTGTATTTATGTTTATACCATGTATTTTGTGGTTGTTTGTGATGTTTGATGTTTTCCAACTTGATTGGGTTGAGTTTAGGGGTTTTGGGATGGGTTTCGTATGCTGTTTTCTGTGTTTGGGGTTTTCTGAAAATCGCCAGTTCGCGCCGCGAACCCTTGTGCGCGCCGCGAACCCCTTGGCAGAAACTTTGGAAGTTCTGGTTCACTCAATTCGCGCCGCGAACCCTTGTTGGCGCCGCGAACTGCTTGGCAGAAACTTGGGAACTTTTGATTCACTCAGTTCGCGCCGCGAGCCCTGTTGGCGCCGCGAACCCTGTTTTGCAGAACTTTTTCTAAACTTTGAAATGTTGTTTCTTTTGAACCGTAACTCCTTTTTAAGTGCCGTTTGAACCTACGTGAAGCCCTAATTGATGTCTTGCCGTATAATATGCTTTGTATAACTTTGGAAACTCTTGGAATCTCCTTGAATTGGATTTTGTTGACATTGGATATCCAGAATTGATTATGTCGTTTAAGTTGATTATGTCGTATACGTAGATTATGCTGTTTGAGTCGATTATGTCGTTAAGTGTGATTGCGAATGTGCATCATTGAGTCACATTCATTGCATTGTTTGAGACGTCCCTAGTGGCAAATGTTTGAGACGGCCCTTATGGCAAATGTTTGAGACGGCCCAATGGCAATTGTTTGAGACGGGAGTTTTACTCCAATGGTACCACATGCATTTGCATTGTTCGAGTTGCATAAGTAAAGTCGTATGATGAGTCGTATTTGAATATTTGCGTGTGCATAACATGAGTGTTATCTTGTGTCAATTTGATGGTTGTTTCGTTGAGCCTATGTGACAAATGACTATGTATGCCTTAATTGAGATTGATATCATTGTTATCGGTAAGATGTTGAATGATGTGAATAGTAGTAAGTGATATATGTTGAGAAGTGGTGACCGATGATTATTTCTCCGCTTTGAATATTATCATACGCTTCTTTATAATGATTGATATCTCACCCTTTCTGTTTGAATGTTGCCCTCCGTTGGTAACGTGCAGGTAATGACGCGGAGTAATCGTGTACCTATAGCTCGAGTCGGTGTGTGTCAATGCTTTGATACGTAGCACTCGGTGAACGTTGGAATACTTGTTTATGTTTTGGCTTCTTGTGTTTATCCTTGTTGAAATTTGTCCTTATGTTATGCTAAGACTTGATAGATGTATTGCGCCGTGTTTGGCCATGATATTATGAGTTGTATTGTTGTTGACATATGATTTTCCGCTGCGATGCAAGTACTTGATTGGCTGAAAATGATTAATGATTTCGATATTGTTCTCCTACATGTGTGTTATGTATCTAAGTAATCGAGTATGATATACATATGTGATTTTGTTGTTTAAAATGTGACGCTCCGAATCGTTATGTTCTAATTGCTTGAAATTTTGTACTCTGATATTCCTCTTTATTGCGGGGTAGATTTGGGGTGTTACATTAGTGGTATCAGAGCAGGTCGATCTTGTCCGGCCTTGTGTCGTGTCGTAGTGTAGTCTAACAAGCTTATATTGTTGTTTGTGCTGATTGCTTTTGTGTTGTGGTGAAGACTTGTGATGGCTGGGAGGAATGATGCTGCAATAGCTGCTGCTTTGGAAGCAATGGCTCAAGCTTTGGAGAACCAACCGAATGGTGGAGAGAGTGCTGCTTCTCGGAGTTTGGCTACCTTCCAAAGAGAGAACCCTCCTGTGTTTAAGGGAACTTATGATCCTGATGGCGCATTGACATGGCTTAAGGAGATTGAGAGGACTTTTCCGTGTCATGGATTGCACTCCTGAACAGAAGGTTCAATATGGGACTCATATGCTAGCAGTTGAGGAGGATGATTGGTGGCTAGAGACCAGTAGGAGATTGGAAGCGAGTGGTGAAGAGATCTCTTGGATTGTGTTTCGCATGGAGTTCTTAAGGAAGTACTTTCCTGAAGATGTCCGTGGCAAGAAGGAAATTGAATTCCTTGAGCTAAGTCAAGGGAAAAAAAATCTGTTGTGGAGTATGCTGCTAAGTTTGGTGAGTTGGCAAAGTTTTTCCAACACTATGATGGGCCGAATGGTGAGTTTTCCAAGTGCATTAAGTTTTAGAATGGGTTGCGTCCGGAGATTAAGAAAGCAATTAGTTACCAGAAGATTCGTATCTTTGCTGATTTGGTTGATTGTTGTCGGATCTATGAAGAGGATAACAATGCTCATTATCGTGTGATAAGTGAGAAGATGGGAAAGGGTTATCAAGTTCGTGGTAAGCCTTATGAAGCTTCGAGTGGAAAGGGCAAGCAGAAAGCGGTTGAGGGTAAGAGAACTAGTGGAGGAGATGCTCCTGCTGGTATTGTGTGCTTCAAGTGTGGCAAGGTTGGTCACAAGAGCACGTCGTGTAATGTTGATGCTAGAAGATGCTACCGTTGTGGGAAGTTTGGTCATGCATCGTTCGATTGTACGCATAAGGATATGGTGTGTTTTGACTATGGTGAAGAAGGCCATATTGGAAGCAAGTGTCAGAAGCCCAAGAAGGAACAATCTAGTGGGAAGGTGTTCGCCTTGTCGGGAACTCAGACCACTAGTGAGGATTCACTCATCAGAGGTACATGTTTCATTAATAGCATTCCTTTGATTACCATTATTGATATCGGTGCTGCGCATTGCTTTATATCTGCTGATTGTGTTGATAGATTGGGTCTGGTGTTATCTGCTATGAATGGAGAAATGGTTGTCGATACTCCGGCTAAGGAATCGGTGACTACTTCTCTTGTGTGTCTTAAGTGTCCCATGTCAATTTTCGACAGAGACTTTCTTGTTGATTTTGTTTGCTTTCCGTTGAGAGGTTTGGATGTGATTTTGGGGATGAACTAGTTAGGGCATAACCATGTTCACATTAATTGTTTTGATAAGTATGTGAGGTTTTCTTCTCCTGAAGAGGAAGGCTTAGAGTTGTTATCGGCCAGACAGTTTCGTTTGTTGATGAAAGAAGATGTTCAAGTGTTCGCGTTGGTTGCTTCGATGTCTGTTGAGAATCAGGCTGTAATAGAAAGGTTGAAGGTAGTATGTGAATTTCCTGAAGTTTTCCCTGGTGAAATTCCTGATGTACCGCCTGAGAGAGAAGTTGAGTTCTCCATTGATCTTGTACCTGGTACTAGACCTGTGTCTATGGCACCGTACAAGATGTCTGCTTTAGAATTGTCTGGATTGAAGAAGCAGTTGGAAGAATTGCTTGAGAAGAGGTTTGTGAGACCTAGTGTGTCGCCGTGGGGAGCTCCAGTGTTGTTGGTTAAGAAGAAAGATGGAAGTATAAGACTTTGTATTGATTATCGTCAGTTGAATAAGGTGACAATCAAGAACAAGTATCCACTTCCAAGAATTGATGACTTGATGGACCAATTGGTTGGTGCTCGTGTGTTTAGCAAGATTGATCTGAGGTCGGGTTACCATCAGATTAAAGTGAAAGATGAGGACATACTGTCGCTACCGCGAAAATTAACAGAGTCGCCACTAACATATTTATCCTGAAAAGGAAGGGAATGCCAGCAAACCACAAAACAAAACAACGGTCTCACGACCAGAGAAAAAGGGTAAGGGAGTCGGTTACGCGAGGGAAAGGTATTATCACCCCTCGCGCCCATCGTACTCGATGGTATCCACGCCTGTGTCTAAATCTATGGGTGTGTAACAAATCTACGCTAATCTGGACTAAAATGAATGCAAAACGTAGGGAAAAGAAAGGATTAAACTCGCACGGGCCCTACCCCGCTGCCTACGTATCCGTTTTGCGGAATCAGAGGTACCGTAGCTCGGCTAACTAGTTTCTGTTTGTTTTGTATTTTTTAGGTGAACAGGTTACATTCACACTCCGCTGCTCGACCTTTGGAGACTTATGCTGGGAATGGAGCAGAAATAACAAGCTCTTAAGAAAAGAAAATGAAAGAGTGTGGTTTGTGTTTTAAAAGATGCATGAGGAAGACCTAAGCTAAGGGGGAAAGCTTGCTACCTAATGTTATCATACAAAGGGTACAAGTCTAAGCTAAGCTAACAACCTACGAGAAAAAGGGGAAGCACACAATAATATCACACAAACGAGCGTCCACTCGTAAAGCAAACAAAACAACGGTACTGGCCGAGTGGTAGAAAAGCGGTCCCGCCATAGCCAAGGGGAGCAACTCAACCCAAGTCAACCAAGCATTAGACCTCGTGAAAATGATCGGGCCATAGACAAGAGGGTGGACCCCTCTCTGCAACCAAGCCGTCACGGATCGTAAAGGAAAACGGTGCGTGCGTACACCGAGCATCAACGTCGAGCGACGCGAGCTATAGGAAAGGCGGGGGTCCGGCTACATGAACCCTTTTCCTGACATACTCGATAACAAGATCTTGTGCAGGTTCAGAAGCAAGCAACGCGTAGCGTGCGCATACTGAACAGACTCGATGAGACTAGGCGGGGGTTGATTGCTAACCCTTTCCGCATGCCTTCCATAAGGACTTAACGGAGTGCCATATAGGACTTATTACACCGTGACTCCCTGCCGCAAAGCACAAATATAAACACACCAACAAAAACAGAGCCTCTTTCGAGGGCTTGGCCAGATGCATGTCTAGGTCCTACTTCTCATGTTATAGGATGATGCAGAAAGCGGTAAAGTACAGAAAGACGTAAAAGGGAATAGGGAACGTTACCAAACGGATAGCAAATCCGCAATGAGCTAGCACGCGTAAGCAGAGAAGTCCGAAGTACTTCGCGTAAGCCACTATCAAGCACAGCGAGTCAGAAAGCGTCGTCGTGAAAGCCATCATCAAGCAAAGTTACAAGCGACATGTAGCACGCGTCGAGCATAACCACACGAGCAACCTGCAAGAGAACACAAGCCAGACAATACAGGAATATACATCTCAATGAACGAGAGATCAAGTGACTGGCATCGGAAGTAGGTTCGTGTCCCACAAATAAAGTGGAACACGACGCAAATCAATCGCACCGGAAGCGAATTCGTGTCCCACAAATAAAGTGGAACACGAAGCAAATCGAATAGCAATCAAAGGCTCTCTCGAAGTACCTCGCACATCTCAACAACCAAATCAGCAATAACAAGGAGGCACGCACCGACCATAGAAAATAAGAGAAATTAAATTCTAAATGAATTCTAAAAGAAAAGCTAGCAAGATTAAATTGTTTTTTTATGACATTTTCAACTAAAAGTAATAGAACAAAACTATGTAACAAAAGCATTTAAAATCTAACAAAGAAATATTACATATTTTTTATTATCTCTTATCATGTTAAGAAACTAACAAAATATTTTTTTTATGGAAATTTTATCGACAAAAAGCTATCAAAATCGAAATGATTAAATTCTAAAATCTAACGAAAATATACTTTTCATGTGATTTTATGTCTCTAAAAGAAATCTAGAAAGAAAGTACTAAAAAGCAAATTAAATCTAAAAACAAAACATGGACACAGGAGGGTGTATTGCTGGAAAATATGGTGCAGGGAATGTTTGGGGCACAGGGCCCATGTTGCTGGCCCAGAGTTGTTTTTCTGTGAATCAAACAAAGGAGAGGTGTGATTGGGCTCGGTGGAGGTGCTATGAACATCAATTTCGTATGGGCCCAAGGTTGCCTGAATCCAATGGTTTTTCTTTTGTTCTGTTCAAATTCCAATACTCAGATTAACAACTAACTCCTATTATTCACATTAATCAGATTTTATTATGAATTCAAACATCAGGTTTACACTAATTCTCAATTAATCTCTGCTAATTATCAATTAGTTAAAAATGAAATAGAAAGGGATTAGGTTACACTGAAAGTGATTGGAATGCCTTCTTCTCCCTCTCACGAACACGAACGGCGGCGGGGAATCCATCGTCCTCTGAATCATCTCTCCGGTGTGGCGCCGTTACCGCTCCTTGTTCTCACTCTCTCGATCTCATCGGTCGGAGTTCCTCCGACGTGCCTTCAGTGACGACCGTCGAACAAGATACGCAAAGGATCTTCAACGAATTCCAGGTAACAATCAAGCGTCAAGTTCTAAAATCCGGTGAATCTCTTACTCCATTTTTCCTTCTAATCTCTGAATTTTGATGTGATGCTGCTGTTGTTGTTGTTGTTTACAGCGATGGAGATCATTGTTTGACAATTAACGAGGATATGAAGTGAAAATGAAGACGAGAGTTGCGATGCGAAGAATTGGTATTGACGATGATTGGCGAAGAATGAAAGTTGCCGGCGATGTTGATGTGTTGTCTGCGGAGTTTCAGGGATGAGGATTGTTGCGATGTTGAAGGTGATGAAGATGTATGTTCGGTGTTGATGATGATAAAGCCGCGGTAGCGTGATGATGGAGCTGAAGAAGCGATTGTTGCAACAAGGTGATTGAAGAAGATGAAGATGCAAGGATTGTCGTGAAAGTGAAGAATCGATGATGGTGAGTGTAACACCCTGGATTTCCGCTTACCCCGCAGGGATTCCGGCCTACCAAGCAAGTCACCAGCTTAATCAATAATCCCCCCTAGGTCCGCTTATCGGCTGCCCAGGAAATATTGTTTAGGGGGGATTATTGATTAAGCTGGTGACATGCTTGGTAGGCCGGAATCCCTGCGGGGTAAGCGGAAATCCAGGGTGTTACATTAAAAGGCGCCTTTTTAATGTAACACCCTGGATTTCCGCTTACCCCGCAGGGCTTCCGGCCTACCAAGCATGTCACCAGCTTAATCAATAATCCCCCCTAGGTCCGCTTATCGGCTGCCCAGGAAATATTGTTTTTGCCTCCCGCAGGAATCGAACCACGTACCTAGGGGTTAAGTACGTATTCATAGCAATTCCTGCTACCACTTGAGCTACTAGCTCAATTGGTAGCAGGAATTGCTATGAATATGTACTTAAACCCTAGGTACATGGTTCGATTCCTGCGGGAGGCAAAAACAATATTTCCTGGGCAGCCGATAAGCGGACCTAGGGGGGATTATTGATTAAGCTGGTGACATGCTTGGTAGGCCGGAATCCCTGCGGGGTAAGCGGAAATCCAGGGTGTTACAGTGAGGTCAATTGAAGGTCGAAGAATGGAGAGAATTTGAAGATTGTTGTGAAGCTTTTTGTGAATTTTCTGTGAATTGAAGGATGAAGATGGAGGCTCCAAAGTTTGTTACAGTTCAGTTAAAGGTTTGTTATCTTTCTATCTTTTTTCAGTTCTGAGTTTCTTTTTGCGATTTCTCTCTCAAACAATGGAGAATTTTCGTTATGCTCTCTGCAGAATCCATGGAGAAAGAGAGAGAGTTCGAGATTGTATAAAGAAGATGGAGATTTTGGTGGTTGACGAAGAACCGAGAGCGAGAGCCTTTTTTTTCTGTTATGAAGTTGTTCTTTGTTCTCTTCAATTTCTGTTACAGGTTTAGGAGATCATGATTTTGTGAGATAGATGAAGAATATCCCTGAAGAGGTGGAGATTGAATCAGTTGTTATGAGGATCCCCTTTTTTCTTCTGCAGAATTCTGGTTTTATGTTAATTATTGCAGGTTATCATGTTGAGTTTGGATATCGATGCAGGGCGATTCAAATGGTGTGGGCCTTGTAAATGTAATTTGAAGACAAAGTTGACCTTTTTGTAAATTGTAATGGTAATGGATACTTTGAATGGATGTAATCTTTTTGTATGTTTTTTTTTGGTAATGGATATGTAATATGTAATATGGTGTAATGGATATTTGTAATGAATTTGAACCTTGAGACTTGCATATCAAAACATGTGAAAGAACCTTTCATTTTTAACAAGTTTAAACAAACTCTTAGACAAATCATGAGCTTAAGAACTTGAATCCAATCAATTAATCTCGAACATAAATTTGAATCCGGAATTCTTTGAATTTTCACATCCGAATCATCTTATCTTGCACCAATTGTAATCTATGTCTTCAAACTCAAGCAACGAGCATACATGATATCCCCATAGATGTGCGTAAGCATAAGAATAAACAACTTGATTCATAACCCCAAAGGATACCTTGAAACATAGTCCTTAGCTTGTAATTCTAAAGGAGACTCTTTAAAATATTTTCCTTCAATTTTCGAACGACGAAATAAACGTCTTTTATAACTTATAACACAGAGAAAGAGGGCAAATTTTGGGGTGCAACACATGCAGAAGACGGCTTTCAGAACACGTTATGGACATTATGAGTATTCCGTGATGCCCTTTGGTGTTACTAATGCACCTGGAGTATTTATGGAGTACATGAACCGCATTTTCCATGAGTATCTGGATTGTTTCGTGGTGGTGTTCATTGACGACATTTTGATTTACTCTTAATCAGAATCAGATCATGCTGAGCATTTGAAGTTGGAATTGCAAGTCTTGAAAGAGAAGAAATTGTATGCTAAGTTGTCCAAGTGTGAGTTTTGGTTGAAAGAGGTTAGTTTTCTGGGGCATGTCATCTCGAGTGATGGTATTGCCGTGGATCCGTCTAAAGTTGATGCCGTGTTAAGATGGGAAACTCCTAAGTCGGCTATCGAGGTTCGGAGCTTTTTGGGATTAGCCGGTTATTATAGAAGGTTCATTGAAGGTTTCTCTAAGTTAGCCCTTCCGTTGACTAAGTTGACTTGTAAGGGTAAGGCTTTCGTGTGGGATGTTTCGTGTGAAGAGAGCTTTGTTGAGTTGAAAAAAAGGTTGACGTCGACACAGATTTTGATATTGCCTAATCCGGAAGAATCGTTCGTGGTCTATTGTGATGCTTCTAAGATGGGTTTAGGAGGTGTGCTCATGCAAAATGGTAAAGTTGTTGCTTATGCATCGAGACAGTTGAGAGTTCATGAGAAGAACTACCCTACACATGATTTAGAACTTGCTGCTGTAGTGTTAGTGTTGAAGATTTGGAGGCATTATCTTTATGGTTCTAGATTTGAAGTCTTTAGCGACCATAAGAGCTTAAAGTATTTGTTTGATCAGAAGGAATTGAATATGAGACAACGAAGGTGGTTAGAACTGTTGAAAGATTATGATTTCAGTTTGAATTATCATCCAGGAAAGGCTAATGTTGTTGCGGATGCTTTGAGTCGCAAGACTTTGCATATGTCGGTAATGATGGTTAAGGAGTTAGAATTACTTGAGCAATTTCGAAATATGAGTTTGGTATGTGAAGTGACCCCTAAGAGTGTTCGATTGGGTATGTTGAAGATTAACAATGATTTTCTGGATAGTGTCAGAGAAGCCCAGAAGTTGGATGTGAAATTGGTTGATTCGATGATTGGAGTCGATCAAGATGAGAATGGTGATTTCAAGTTAGATGTGCACGGTATGTTGAGGTTCCGTGATCGGATTTGTATTCTTGATGATGTGGATTTGAAAAGATCTATTCTTGAGGAAGGTCATAGGAGTAATCTGAGTATTCATCCCGGAGCTACGAAGATGTACCAAGATTTGAAGAATTTGTTTTGGTGGCCTGGAATGAAGCGTGACATAGCTCAGTTTGTGTATGCATGTTTGACTTGTCAGAAGTCGAAGGTTGAACATCAGAAGCCTGCTGGTTTAATGCAACCGTTAGAAGTTCCTGAATGGAAATGGGATAGTATTTCCATGGATTTTGTGACAAGTTTGCCGAATACCGTGAGAGGACATGATTCGATTTGGGTGATTGTTGATAGGCTTACGAAGTCGGCTCATTTCATACCTATTAACATCACTTATCCGGTTTCGAAGTTGGCGAAAATTTATGTCCGTGTGATTGTGAAGTTGCATGGAGTTCCTTTGTGTATTGTTTCGGATAGAGATCCGAGGTTCACTTCAGATTTTTGGAAGAGTTTGCAAGAGGCGTTGGGTTCTAAGTTGAGGTTGAGTTCGGCGTATCATCCACAGACCGATGGTCAAACGGAGAGAACGATTCAATCTTTGGAGGATTTGTTGAGATCTTGTGTTCTTGAGCAGGGAGGTACGTGGGATACTTATCTTCCATTGATCGAGTTCACATACAACAATAGTTACCATTCGAGTATTGGGATGGCACCTTTTGAGGCGTTGTATGGTCGGAGATGTAGGACTATGTTGTGTTGGCATGAATCGGGTGAGAGTGTAGTACTTGGACCGGAGATTGTTCGAGAAACTACCGAGAAGGTTAAGTTGATCCGTGATAAGATGAAGGCTTCTCAGAGTAGGCAGAAGAGTTACCATGATAAGAGGAGGAAGGATTTGAAATTCCAAGCTGGTGATCATGTATTTTTAAGAGTTACGCCAACGACTGGTGTGGGAAGAGCCTTGAAGTCGAAGAAGCTAACTCCTCGTTTTAGCGGACCATATCAGATTTCCGAGAGAGTTGGTAATGTGGCGTATAGAGTGGCCTTACCGCCTAATCTTTCGAATTTGCATGACGTGTTTCATGTGTCGCAACTTCGAAAGTATGTTTCGGATCCTTCGCATGTGATTCATATGGACGATGTGCAAGTGCGGGATAATCTCACGGTGGAGACTATGCCTATAAGGATTGAGGATCGCGAGACGAAGACGCTTAGAGGCAAAGAGATTGCTTTGGTGAAGGTCGTTTGGTTGGGTGCTACCGGTGAAAGTATGACGTGGGAATTGGAAAGCAAGATGCGTGAGTCGTATCCTGAGTTATTCGATTGAGGTAATTTTCGAGGAAGAAAATATTCTAAATGGGGGAGAGTTGTAACGACCGTTTTTCTTTAATTATTTATTTATGTGAATTAATTGTGAATTATGTGTTAATTATATGTTTAATTGATTTTATGTTGTTTTATTTGAGAATTGTTAGTAAATAATATAAGATAGTAAGTGTTGTTGATTATTGGGCCTAAATTGGTATTAGTAAGTGAGGGTTGTTAGTTAGAGCCCATTAGTAATTTAAGATAGTAAGGGTTTAACTAAAACAAGGGTTTTAGAGGAAATAGAAATTAGAAGTTCATTTTGGGGTTTTTGGTGAAAGAAGAGAAGAGTAGAGTGAAGAGGAAGAGGGGAATCTCAATATTGAAGCTAGAGTTGTCTTCAATCTAAACCTAAGGTAAGGGTGGGATTCTTTCATGCTAAAGGGATGTATGATGATGTTTTGGGTGGGATTTAATTGTATGTTGCATCCATGGAAGTTGTGTGTAGAGATGTTAGGGTCTATGAACAAATGCTTGATTTGATGATTTGAAATGTGTTTAATTGATGTTTGATGATGTTATGATGTTATAAGACCCATAATATGTGTTGTATTTGTGTTTATACCATGTATTCTGTGGTTGTTCGTGATGTTTGATGTTTTCCAACTTGATTGGGTTGAGTTTAGGGGTTTTGGGATGGGTTTCGTATGCTGTTTTCTGTGTTTGGGGTTTTCTGAAAATCGCCAGTTCGCGCCGCGAACCCTTGTGCGCGCCGCGAACCCCTTGGCAGAAACTTTGGAAGTTCTGGTTCACTCAGTTTGCGTCGCGAACCCTTGTTGGCGCCGCGAACTGCTTGGCAGAAACTTGGGAACTTTTGATTCACTCAGTTCGCGCCGCGAGCCCTGTTGGCGCCGCGAACCCTGTTTTGCAGAACTTTTTCTAAACTTTGAAATGCTGTATCTTTTGAACCGTAACTCCTTTTTAAGCGCCGTTTGAACCTACGTGAAGCCCTAATTGATGTCTTGCCGTAGAATATGCTTTGTATAACTTTGGAAACTCTTGGAATCTCCTTGAATTGGATTTTGTTGACATTGGATATCCAGAATTGATTATGTCGTTTAAGTTGATTATGTCGTATACGTAGATTATGTTGTTTTAGTCGATTATGTCGTTAAGTGTGATTGCGAATGTGCATCATTGAGTCACATTCATTGCATTGTTTGAGACGGCCCTAGTGGCAAATGTTTGAGACGACCCTTGTGGCGAATGTTTGAGATGGCCCAATGGCAATTGTTTGAGACAGGAGTTTTACTCCAATGGTACCACATGCATTTGCATTGTTCGAGTTGCATAATTAAAGTCGTATGATGAGTCGTATTTGAATATTTGCGTGTGCATAACATGAGTGTTATCTTGTGTCGATTTGATGGTTGTTTCGTTGAGCCTATGTGACAAATGACTATGTATGCCTTAATTGAGATTGATATCATTGTTGTCGGTAAGATGTTGAATGATGTGAATAGTAGTAAGTGATATATGTTGAGAAGTGGTGACCGATGTATGATTATTTCTCCGCTTTGAATATTATCATACGCTTCTTTATAATGATTGATATCTCACCCTTTCTGTTTGAATGTTGCCCTCCGTTGGTAACGTGCAGGTAATGACGCGGAGTAGTCGTGTACCTATAGCTCGAGTCGGTGTGTGTCAATGCTTTGATACGTAGCACTCGGGGAACGTTGGAATACTTGTTTATGTTTTGGCTTCTTGTGTTTATCCTTGTTGAACTTTGTCCTTATGTTATGCTAAGACTTGATAGATGTATTGTGCCGTGTTTGGCCATGATATTATGAGTTGTATTGTTGTTGACATATGATTTTCCGCTGCGATGCAAGTACTTGATTGGCTGAAAATGATTAATGATTTCGATATTGTTCTCCTACATGTGTGTTATGTATCTAAGTAATCGAGCATGATATACATATGTGATTCTGTTGTTTAAAATGTGACGCTCCGAATCGTTATGTTCTAATTGCTTGAAATTTTGTACTCTGATATTCCTTTTTATTGCGGGTAGATTTGGAGTGTTACAGTATCCACTATTAGTTGCATAAATATTTTGTCTTGGAAAAAAATTACATTTCAAACTATAGAGAAGTAATTTGTGGAACATAATAAAATAAATAAATCATTTTTTAAATTATTAAACTATTTTTGTTTTTTCAAAACTAAACAAGAATATTGAAATAAACATGATTATTAATAAGAAAATTGAATTGCGCACACAGAGGAAAACCCCAAAGTCTCGTTCATTCACTACAAGATTTTGGGTACACTGAAGCTAAACCTTTTTCATTGCGGCAAAAACACAAACACAACAATGTCATTTTCTGTATCCAGGTTAAGGCACACTCTCTCCGTTCCCTCTCTCAATGTTCTCCCAATCTCCACTTTCCTTCTCCGATTATACTCTCAGCCTTTACCTTCCTTCATCTCCAACGTCGACGACGCCATTTCCTCCTTCAATCGCATCCTCTACGCCAACCCTACACCACCCATTTTCGAATTCGGTAAGATTCTATCTTCCCTCGTTAAAATGAACCATATCCATACTGCTATTTCATTTTCACAACAAATGGAACTCAGAGGAATTCAACCCAACATTGTTACTTTAAGCATCTTGATTAACTGTTTCTGCCACCTCCGTCAACTCAATTTTGCGTTTTCTGTATTGGGGAAAATTCTCAAGCTAGGTTATGAACCTAATACTGTAACATTGACTACTCTTATGAAAGGGCTTTGTCTTAATGGGGAGGTGAAGAAAGCTTTGTGCTTTTGTGATGATGTTATAGCTAAGGGGTTTCAGTTGAATGAGTTTAGTTATGGGACTTTGATTGACGGGTTGTGTAAAGCGGGTGAGACGAAAGCTGCGTTGTTGTTGCTTAGAATGCTCGAAGAGCAATTGGTTAGGCCGAGCGTGGTAATGTACACGACACTTATTGATAGTCTGTGTAAAAATATGCTTGTTTTAGATGCATATGGTTTGTATTCTGAAATGGTGGAAAAGGGTGTTTTTCCTAATGTTGTCACTTATAGTACTTTGATATATGGTTTTTGTATTGTGGGTCGATTGAAAGATGCGATTGGTTTGTTCAATGAAATGATATTGAAAAATATTAACCCAGATGTTTATACGTTTAATATATTGATTGATGGTTTGTGTAAGGAAAGAGAGATGAGAAAAGCTAGAAATGTGTTGGGTGTGATGGTAAAGAATGGAGTGAAAGCTAATGTTGTTACGTATAGCTCTTTAATGGATGGGTATTTTCTAGTCAATGAAGTCAACAAGGCCAAAGATGTATTTGACGCCATGACGAGATGGCGAGTGGCTCCTAATCTTCATAGTTATAATATTATGATTGATGGATTATGTAAGCATAAAATGGTGGATGATGCTGCGAAGATGTTTACAGAAATGCATTCCCGAAATATGATTCCTAATACGGTGACGTACAATTCTCTTATTTATGGATTTTGCAAATCTGGGAGAATCTCAGATGTTTTGGATCTTATTGATGAGATGCGCGATAGAGGTCAACCAGCTAATGTGATTACATACACCTCTTTAATAGATGCTTTGTGCAAAAATCATAATCTTGACAAGGCAATTGAATTATTTACGGTATTTAAGGATCGGGGTATCGAGGCTGATGTGTATACATATACAGTGCTAATTGACGGATTGTGCAAAGGGGGAAGACTTAAAAATGCACTAGAGGTTTTTAGGATACTTCTAATTAAAGGTTATCATCTAGATGTCTTGACATATACTGTTATGCTCAGCGGCCTTTGTAAAGAGGGCATGTTTGATGAAGTATTGGCTTTGCTTTCAAAAATGGAAGAAAATGGTTGCATTCCTGATGCCGTAACTTATGAAATAGTTATTCGTGCTCTATTCGAAAAAGGAAAGATAGATATGGCAGAGAAACTTCTTACCGAAATGGTTGCTAGAGGTCTATTATAAGAGTAAAACAAGGTGAGATACTATCTAGTTACAAATCAAGTTATTTGAATTATCATTAGTACCATAATATCTTTATTTCCTTTTACTGCCACACATAAAAACGAAGATGGACTACACAGTAGGCTAACTTTCAATTTAATTTTTATAACTGTTAGATATTGTCAGGTTCATATTGTTATTGAAAGAATAGCAGTGGTAAATTTTTCTTCTGTTTTTTCTAGTCTTGACGTATTGCAACTACGGTCTGTTGATATCAGCTCCTGTTGGGATTTTGTAAGTCTGCTAATATTCAGTTAGTTAGACTGTTACTGTCATAGGCAGCTATAAGTAATAACACCATAATAGAATAATAATAATAATAATAACATTTCTCAACAGATGTTAAGCTGATACCTCATCCATACCCCTTAGAATATAATCAAATATGGACATCGATTCATTCTCCGTTTGCAGGATCATTCATGCTTTAATTTGATCATTTGTTATTATTGTTGGGGTCCTGGTCATAATATTCTTTTCAGTTTTCACGCAGTTTGGATACTCGCCTCTTTTGATGTTACCGTCTAGTGCGGGGTGTTACTTGAGATCCTCAGGTCAAATTAACTAAGAGCTGCAAAAAGTTACCATGGACTGTTTTTTAAAGTTTTTTTGCTTTATCTAGTGGTGAGCATCATCCCATCTTCATGATTTTTCTTTTTTATTGCAGATTTTGCTATTCTGATGTCTTGAGATCACAACAATTTTGTTCACATGTTCTTGAGTCTGGTCCTCTCCAATTGTAAAGTTTAATAAACTTCCAGATTTATTAACTTGTAGCCTCAATATGATTGTCCTCCTACCACTTGTATATAAAACTAATGCTGTTCATCAGCTGTTCATCATAGTTCTCCATAGTTGTTGGCCTCACCCTTTGTGTTGAGGTGCTGATTACTTTATAACATGAAACAATTGTTTCCGTAGTTGGGATGTCTGAAGCAAGTTTGTCTGTAGATACGCAAATGTGTAATTAATATGAATTTTTTTCTTATGAAGTTCATTTGCACGAGTTCTATTTAACGGCTTTCTTCTATTGTATTATTTGATTGCAAAAGCAGCCAAGGAATTCAGTCAGACAGCTATATAGCTTTTGTAAAACCCCAAATGATGTTTTAAGTAAAAGCCAATTTCTTATACTTTATGTGTGGGATTTCAAAACTAGACCAAACTTTTTGTCTAACTGATCAAGTTGTCTAATCTAATTTTTTTCCGACAGATGTCCAAGAGCATTGGCATTAAGATAATTGTTTCTCATTGGTTGTTTGTATTATATTCCTTGGCCTGTTTCTGAATTAAACGGTCAGTGGTAGTGCTATTGTATCAGCCAGTCATAATCAAAATCCTGTTCTCTTTACTCTTCCATCCCTTTTTCTTTGCATTTTAGTTGCAGCTCTCAGTTTCTCTGGCTGCAATATTTAAGTACCTACCATGACTGAGTCCTTGGTAATGGAAGTAAAATTAAACTAGAAGTACGCAGGAACTGTCTATGAATAACAGTTGAACTGTTATGTTAACTTATATAAATTAATGAGGTTAGTCAATCGTAAGCACATTTTTAAAATATGTTCTAATGTTTTTATCAATAAGTTATTAAATATGAGTAGAGACTCCTACTTTAGGTTACGACTTGAAGTTGGACTCCTTACGAACAATCATAACTACCAATAATACAATTTCTTCAAATACTGAAAGCTTTGAACTATAGTTGTTCGAGCCTATTAATTTATAACACGAGCACAGAATTTTGTACAATGCTTTTCTCATTTACTTATGCTTCCAAATTTGGAGATTCTACTTCACATTGTAAATTTGATGACAGATTTGCTACTTGAAATATTGACACGGACAAAGCAAATTGTAGCCATGTTGATCATTGAGAAATGAAAGCATTGGCAGCTCCAATGGGAAGGAAAGCAGCAGTTCAGATTAAGATAGCAGGTCCCGGAGTGCAGTTTATGCCTGTCCATCTCAACATTTCATCAAGGTTAGTTGTTCCTCTATCATCTGAGTACTTGCTTCTTGCTCCATAAGATTTTACTTCCTGTTGAGTTTCTTGAAATCACGTGGCAATGTGCAAGCCTTTTAAACGACTTAGTCACATAATACCTCATTGAGAGTTACAAAAGTGTTTGCAATCACTTAAGTTTTGCAAAAATAATTATACTTTTTTTCTCTGAAAGTACGCTACAAAAAGTAAATGATCTGTTTTAAATAAATCGATTCAAATTCTGTCAATATTTTTTTTTTTTTAAATTTAAACTCATTTTTAGTGTATAATGATAATCCATTTTATGTACTAAATCAGCCTTACTTTATTTTTGGTTGAAGCTGATGAAAGTTCTTATTTTCGTACTTAATTATCTAGCTATAATTTTTAAGCGTTGTATTAAATTAGAAAGATCTGATTTACCACTCTTGAATCTGTCATCTTTTTCACTAATTCCCCATTCTAAGGTATTGTCGTGATTTTTTTGTGGTGTCTACTTATGCTAACCACCGTCACATATTGTTCTAATCTCTACTACAGCTAGAGTAATGATCCAGGACTGCTTTTATTGAGAGAAAACTAGAGAAGAAAAACATGATGGGAAGAAATTAGTTCTAGACTCCTTATTTTATAGATTCTGGTAGTATATTAATACTCTTGATCACATATATATTTGTTAAGTCCTTCTATTAATTTCTCCTTTTATAAATAATGTTACAAAAATTGGAAAAAGTGAGATGCTCTGTAACATGAGTTGTCAACTTCATGTCTTCTTCTACTTGTGGCAAGGTGTGAAACCTAATGCTCTTGATCATATATTTCTTTCTCTTCCATATTGTTGTCGGTTGACAATATAAAAGATAGCTCAAGTGTATGTCTTTTTCTTCCATATTTTGTCGGTTGCAACTCCTGATTTTCATTGTGGTTCATCACTTCATAGGTAGAAAACCTTACGGTGTATTGTCGTCAGGAAGACATTGAATACCTTGATGTCGTGTTAGACTGTGGCCACATACTTTTTTCTAAAATTATAGTGCTATATTTTACTTATGTATTGTATCCGATGAGAAAAATAAATATATTTTAATGTACTATGAGGTGATGTTTTCCAGTATTAATTGCTTTTTTCACTTTCTGACAGATGCTTACACCTTGGGTGGTTGGTTCCTCTTTCAGTTGTTAAGATCTGCTCTGTGATCTGTTCCATCTAGAGTTGTGGAGAAGGGATGCAGCATGGTTTGGAAATAAAAATTTGGTCATGTGAATTCTATTAAGCTTTAATGGAATATTCAATAGGGCCGGATTTTGGAGTACAATGGCTTCCAATGTGACAAACCCGATGTTGTCAAATATTGGCCATGGCAACTGAAGTTGTTATTTTCTTTTGAAGCATATTCACACACAAATCTAGAGCTTCCTTTCTGAGCTGGCACTTCCCTGTCCTGCTTCACTATCAAGTGGTGTGATCCATAACTTCCCCCAGTTGAGCCCGAACCAATATCATTGAAGGATTCACTGTCCATGACTACAACTCCCTGCTATACAATCTAAAGATCGAAGAAGTTAGAGAATAGATGATTTTACAGATTCAGTGATTAAATTGATGTATTTAACAATTAACTTCTCATTGATGAGAAAATAAATAATTTAAAATTTTGAAATTCAGTCAATATAGTGATGTATTTTGACACTGGTGAGTTTGTTTGGATGAGAAAATTTAATATTGAGAAAATTTTAAGATAGAATGTTTTTCATCTTATTCTATCACTTTCTTTTAATTGTTTGTACTCTCCGAATTAGAAATACCTATTCTATTTTTTGAATTCTATTCTATCATAAAATGCTCAAATAATATAATGATTTTTTTTATTTTGCTCCTCTTTTCCATTCTATTCCGCTCGTTTAATCATATCCAATCATAGATTAAGAAATATTAAAACTAATTATTTGACACATTATTATACTATTACTTTGAGTGGAGTGGAGAAAGGATCTTCCCCAAAACTTATTCATGAATGAATCCATAAGTGATTTACGACAAAATTGTTACATTAAAACACAATAAAGTCAATTTTGAGGATAAAGTACACTCTCTCCCTCTTTCAACTTGTTTCTTCTTTGATTGTGATTTAATTCTACCCGCAAGCTCACAACATTGTTGATTATTTTGTTTCCTTATTCAATCGTATGCTCAATATGAATCCTACTCCTCCCATCTTCAAATTTGGGATCATAATGGTTTCAAAGACTTTAGTTTCTTGTTTTTAGCATTTGACCTTCTTTCTTACCACAACCTTCTAATTTCATTATTTGATTTACTTCAATTTTTTTCTTTTTTTTTATGACGTTGATGATAATTTTACTTTATTCTTTATATCATTATGAAAACCACAGTCAAATTAGTTATCTGCACAATATATATATATATATATATATATATATATATATATCATAATTCTTGATGAACAACTTGTCATCCACTAAATAGACATATGTCACAATAAGAAGTCTTAGTTTGTCTTTCGAGTTGTTTTAAATGGTCGCATTTCTACTCTTTCATAATCTCCATAAGTTAGTTGTGAATATGCATTGTGTCTAATATTTTACACACCTATCAATTGAGGTGAATTAACATGAGATTTCACATAAATTGTTATTAATAATCATTTATCTCTTACTTAATTCCTATGTTTCACAATGAGTGTCGTTTTAGCAAATAAAATTTATTTTAAAATTATTGTCAGTCTCATTTTTAATATAATAACGATTGCTATATTTTCAATCATATTATTTAATTATCACTATGTAAACTACTTTCAATACATTTATAAAATTAATTTAATAAAACTTCAATATTTTATTACAATATTATTACATTTCTTCAATTATGTGAAAAAACCTTAAACCACCTATTAGAAACAGATGCATGCATGCAGTATTTAAACAAAAACCAGTGCCATTAAAATTTCGCCATAATTATCTCTCTTCCAATTTGAAGAAGCAATGTCTTTGTTGAGATCAAGGTACGCTCTCTCTCTTCCTTCTGCCAACTTGTTTCTTGTTCGATTCTTCTCTCACAATCACAATCTTGTTTCTGTTGACGATGCTGTTTCCTCATTCAATCGCATGCTTAACATGAACCCTAACCCACCCGTATTTGAATTTAACAAGATATTAGGTTCCCTTGTTAAGATCCAACATTACAAAACTGCGATTTCCCTTTATCAACAAATGCAACTTAGAGGAATTCCAACAGACATTGTTAATTTGAACATCTTGATTAACTGTTTCTGCCACCTTCATCAACTCAATTTTGCATTTTCTGTATTCGCCAACATCCTCAAGCTAGGTTTTCACCCTGATACAATAACTATTAATACACTTATCAGAGGTCTCTGTAACAGCGGCAAGATTAACAAAGCACTTCATTTTCACGATGACGTTAGAGCGAACGGGTTTCAACTTGATCATTTTAGCTATGGGACGTTGATCGGTGGTTTATGTAAAATAGGAGAAACAAAAGTTGCTTTGCAGGTTCTTAAAAAGATTGAAGGGTCCTTAGTTAAGCCTGACGTGGTAATGTACAACACAATCATTGATAGTTTGGGAAAGGATAAACTTGTCAAAGATGCTTTTGATTTATATTCTGAAATGATTGTCAAAGGAATTTCTCCTGATATTATCACTTATAGTACTTTAGTGAATAGCCTTTGCATTGTCGGTCAATTGAAAGAAGCAGTTGGTTTGTTAAATGAAATGTCGTTGAAAAATATCAGCCCCAATGTTCGTACTTTCAATACATTGATTGATGGTTTTTGTAAGGAAGGGGAGGTGGAAAAAGCTAGAAGTGTGTCGGCTGTTATGATAAAACAAGGCGTGAAACCTAATGTTATTACTTATACTACTTTGATGGATGGATACTTCTTGGTTAAAAAAGTGAACAAGGCTAAACACATATTCAACTCTTTTGTTCGAAGAGGAGTGAAACCTAATACTCATAGTTACACAGTCATGATAAATGGATTATGTAAGAGTAGAATGGTGGATGAAGCTGTGAATCTCTTCAAAGAAATGCATTTGAAAAACATGGCTCCTGATACTATAACATACAGTTCCCTTATTGATGGAATTTGTAAATCGGGGAGAATCTCAGATGTTTGGGATCTCATAGATGAGATGCATGACAGAGGCCAACCTGCTAATGTGATCACTTATAATTCTTTATTGGATGCTTTGTGCAAAAACCATAAGGTTGACGAGGCAATTGCATTATTAACGAAGATCAAAGACCAAGGGATTCATCCGGACAAGTATACATACACTGTACTTGTTGATGGACTATGCAAAAATGGAAGACTTAAGGATGCAGAGAAGGTTTTTCACGAGCTTCTGATTAAGGGTTATCATTTAGATGCTAAAATGTACAATGTGATGGTTAATGGACACTGTAAAGAGCGCTTGTTTGATGAAGCATTTTCCTTAATGTCGCTAATGGAAGACAACAATTGCACACCTAATTTTGTAACTTACGAAATTCTTGTTCGTGCTTTGTTTGAAAATGGAAAGAATGATAAAGCGGTGAAAGTTCTTCATGAAATGATTGCTAAAGGTCTACTACAACATTAAAACTAGGGGAGATGTTTTTGTTATTTTGAATTTTAAAACAGCCATCAAATTCTCCAGATCACCGGAACCTCTAATCAAAGGCGTGTCCAGTGTCTGACACCAACACACGTGGTTACATTCAAATTATTTATATTAGTCTATTAATATTCAGTAAGTCAGACAATTAGTGTTATACCATTCTTGCCAATTATGATCACAGTTGCTTGTTGGATGTATGAATGAATCCTTGGCCTGTTTCTGAAACTATTGGTATGCCTGTATTTGGTTTAACAGTATCATTATTTAAGGTTTACTAGTGATAGGTTTTGCTTTGAAATTTTATGAGTATAGGTAGATTTGCTTTGAAATAAACAAGCTTCATGTATACATGGTATGGATGCAGTAATACTGAATTCCATTCTATCTATATCTCAAACTCAAATTAGTTTTATGACTTCTGGTAGTGCTGTTCTACAATGGTTTCTAAATAATTTATCGCCTAAGAAAAATACTTGGTACAACTTTAGTTCTTGTTCTAATTTTGGAACTTATTCTATTATTCTGTTTACGAGTCTTGTACTTATTAAAGTGACTCCTAGAAGCTAATGATTTGTCTGTGCATGCTTGTTATAAAAAAAATGTGATTTCTTCAAAACTGTTGCATGATTGGCATTTCAGGTTGTAGTTTTGTGTTATCTTATTAAGCTGTGCGGTTGATGTTGATCAGTGAATTGGTACAAGCAACAATTTAGACTTTTTGAGGAGCATTTATGACAAAGGTTGTTGCTAGAATTCATAATATGTAGATACTCCTCAAGTGTAACAACTTCCTGGATTGATGTATTATACAACTTTTTAGAAGAGTGCTTATTCAATGTATCATTGCAACAATTATAAATACAAGTTGTGTGATCTAATTAACCATATATGGATGCAATCTTATGACACTTTTTTAGCATATATATATATATATATGAGCGTGTAATCTGAATGAATAAACAAATTATCCCTTCACAAACTCTCACAAACAAACACACACCGCAACGGTTAAGTGATATTTTCAAAGGTGAAGAAGCTATTAGCTTAGCATTAAAGAAAAGTATGAGAAAGAAAATTGGACACAAGATGCATCTGTAACAAATAATTTTACAATCAAAAAACACAATCATGACCTCAACAAAATTAAGCCTGGTGGTATTTTTTAATCAGTTTCGTCTCCTCCAAATATGCTCTTCATCCTCATTGTTTGGTTGTTCTTTATGCTGTTTAATATTGCACTTCAAGCATTACATGTTTCTCGCATAATTGTAGAAATCGCTCCTACAAAAAGCAATACATAAGAACAGTAATTAACAGTTTTAGCAACAAAATAATTAAAGAGTCACAAAGGATCTATAAACTATTGCGATAGCATAGTGATAGAAATGATAACATTAGCAAGTAGAATTCTGATATATACAATGATAATGATGATAACCTACATGAAATGAAGTAAAAATAAAGGGAAAATAGGTTATTAAAGGGAATGAGATCATAATCAAAATCATAACATATATGATCGCCACAAAACCAACCCCCCAAGAACCAAAATTGCATCCCTACAACAAAAGATGGCAATAGAATTGCACACACCAGTTGGATATGGAGCCTGAACCATGTCTATAAACCGATCATTAAGATTGTTTAGAAGAGTGTATTACAATCATTTCCCTATAGTAAAATATTTACATTATATTAGATTATCTAATTCAATTGTTAATATAGTCACACAATCATATGGATGAGTTGGGGTATTATATGAGTCTGTCCATAGATAGCCCTTTCCGAGCCCCCATAGCTATTGCTGATAACTATTTAAGTATTCGGGGCATTATATGACTTTACTCAGTCACTCCGCCATGCAATACTAGCCGGAGAAAAAAATAAATGCAAAAAGAGAAAAACAATTCAGAATCATAAGAGAACTTACTTGATTAGGGAAGAAATGAAGGATCAAAGGTGAGTTCACGACAACAACAATAAACAGGAAGCAAGAAGAGACTTAGCACTCTAAGGCAAAACGGAGTGAAGGGGAAAGCAAAATAAGCAATTGCCTTCCCCCTTGTCTTATTTATAGGTCAAAATTCCTGCGCGGGAAAACGTGACACCGCTTGGGGTCGTTATGACAATTACTCATACGCCTAGGTCTAATTATGACACATTTAATAGTCTTGAAGGGACGAATCATTGTCTCTTCAAGTCCCATCAATTCTCCATCTTCCTAAATGTCGGGTACCCATAGTCGATCACAAACGACAAACTTTCGTATTTTCTCACGAGCACATCCTCGGAGAATTGTTTGAGGCGAATGCACGAGCAGAGATATAACTCGCGAGCAGACCTAGATGCTCAGCCTGAGCACAAGCAGAATTGTCACCTGCAAAATTCGTCTCCTAGATGTGGTATACAATACCTCCAACAATGAGCTTGTGCGTATTCAGACCCTTGTGAAACGGTCTACCAGAAGACACTAGAAACTTTTTCTAGTTCTATTCTCAAATCCTGTTTCTACCTCTTCACTCGTTCTTACTTGAGCTTAAGAGTGTCTGAAGATACACCCCTCCCCCGTTGATTGTCCCGGTCCACGACGTGTTACCGGCTACTGCTAAGATCAATTCCTTATATCATTATCAAAACCACAAACAAATTAGTTACCTGCACAATACATAAAACCACATTATTTATTATTGATGTTGTCTCATATCAGACTGCCCCAAATCTTAATGAGCAACTCACCATTTACTAAGTAGACATATATCACGATAAGAAGCCTTAGTTTCTCTTTTGTCTACATTTTAAATTGTTCCATTTTTGCTCCTCCATAATCTTTAAAAGTGTGTTGTGGATATACATTGTCTCTAATATTTTACACACCTGTCAATTAAGTTGAACTAACGAGGCATTCTACCTAAATAAGTTATGTCAATTAAGTTATGCCAATCCACATAGTACTTCATAATTTGGCTATTTTTGTCTCTAGAAATAGGAGTAACTTGGTGTCGCATTTTAAGGCACGAAATTTAGTCCCCTCTTTGCCTCTCTCCCAAGTTGAAGAAGCAATGTCATTGTTGAGGTCAAGGTACGCTCTCTCTCTTCCTTCTGCCAATTTGTTTCTTGTTCGATTCTTCTCTCACAATCACAATCTTGTTTCTGTTGACGATGCTGTTTCCTCATTCAATCGCATCCTCTATATGAACCCTAACCCACCCATCTTTGAATTCAACAAGATATTGGGTTCCCTTGTTAAAATCAAACATTACTCAACTGCTATTTCCCTTTTTCAACAATTGCAACTTCGACGAATTCCAACCGACATTGTTAATTTGAGCATCTTGATTAACTGTTACTGCCACCTTCATCAACTCAATTTTGCATTTTCTGTATTCGCCAACATCCTCAAGCTAGGTTATCACCCTGATACAATAACTATTAATACACTTATCAGAGGTCTCTGTAACAGCGGCAAGATTAATGAAGCACTTCACTTTCACGACAACATTATAGCGAAGGGGTTTCGACTTGATCAAGTTAGTTACGGGACGTTGATTAAAGGGTTATGTCAAATAGGAGAAACAAAAGCTGCTCTGCAGATTCTTAAGAAGATTGAAGGGTCGTCTGTTAAACATAATGTGATAATGTACAACACAATCATTGATAGTTTCGGAAAGGATAAACTTGTGAATGATGCTTTTGATTTATATTTTGAAATGATTGTCAAAGGAATTTCTCCTAATGTTATCACTTATAATACTTTAGTGAATACCCTTTGCATTGTCGGTCAATTGAAAGAAGCAGTTGGTTTGTTAAATGAAATGTCCTTGAAAAATATTAGCCCTAATGTTTGTACTTTTAATACACTTATTGATGGTTTTTGTAAGGAAGGAGAGGTGGAAAAAAACAGAAGTGTGGTGGCTGTTATGATTAAACAAGGCGTAAAACCTAATGTTATTACTTATAATTCTTTGATGGATGGATATTTCTTGGTTAAAGAAGTGAACACGGCTAGACACATATTCAACTCTTTTGTTCGAAGAGGAGTGGAACCTAATACTCAAAGTTACACTGTCATGATAGATGGATTATGTAAGAGTAGAATGGTGGATGAAGCTGTGAATCTCTTCAAAGAAATGCATTTGAAAAACATGGCTCCGGATACTATAACATACAATTCCCTTATTGATGGACTTTGTAAATCAGGGAGAATCTCTGATGTTTGGGATCTCATAGATGAGATGCATGACAGAGGCCAACCTGCTAATGTGATCACTTATAATTCTTTACTGGATGCTTTGTGCAAAGACCATAAGGTTGACGAGGCAATTGCATTATTAAAGAAGATCAAAGACCAAGGGATTCTTCCGAGCATGTATACATACACTATACTTGTTGATGGACTATGCAAAAATGGAAGACTTAAGGATGCACAGAAGGTTTTTCACGAGCTTCTGATTAAGGGCTATCATTTAGAGGCTAAAATGTATACTGTGATGGTTAATGGACTATGTAAAGAGCGCTTGTTTGATGAAGCATTTTCCTTAATGTCGCTAATGGAAGACAACAATTGCACACCTGATGTTGTAACTTACGAAATTCTCGTTCGTGCTTTGTTTGAAAATGGAAAGAATGATAAGGCGGTGAAACTTCTTCGTGAAATGATTGCTAAAGGTCTACTACAACAGTAAAACTAGGGGAGATGCTTTTGTTATTTTGAATTTTAAAACAGCCATCAAGTTATCCGGATCACTGGAACCTCTAATCAAAGGTGTGTCTAGTGTCTGACACCAACACACATGGTTACGTTCAAATTATTTATATTAGTCTTTTAATATTCAGTAAGTCATACAATTACTGTTATACCATTCTTGCCAATTATGATCACAGTTGGATGTATGGATGAATCCCTGGCCTGTTTCTGAAACTAATGGTATGCCTGGATTTGGTTTAATAGTGTCATTATTTAAGGTTTACTAGTGATTGGTTTTGCTTTGAAATTTTATGAATATAGATAGATATATTGCTCAGCGTATAATACTAAAATTATCAATGTATGTGTTTGTCATATCTGAAAGATAACTTAGCACTTGTACAGTTAAGTAGGATTCATATTCCTTACTTTCAATAGGTATGATCAAACATTTCAATAAGTTGCTGCAATTTATTGTCTTCTCCTGTGCTGCTTGCTAATAATTTCTTATTTCAGAGTATCATCAGCAGATGCTACAAGAATATCCCCGTAGTGGAAATTAAACAAACTTCTTGTATACAGATGGCTGTCGTAATACTGAGAATTCTATTCTATCTGTTTCTCAAACTCATCATTAGTTTTACGATTTCTGGTAGGTGCTGTTCTACAATGGTTTTTAAATAATTTTCTCCTAAGCATAATACTTGGTACAATTTTTGTTCTTGTTCTAATTTTGGAACTTCTGTTATTCTCTTTGAATCTAGTACTAATTAAAGTGACTCCTTGAAGCAAAACTGACTGTTAATTTGTCTGCTCATGCTTGTCATAAAAAAACTGTCGCGTGATGTTAGATCAGTGAATTGGTACAAGCAATAATTTAGACTTTTTGAGGAGCTTTTATGACTAAGGTTGTTGCTAGAATTAAGAATATGTAGATAGTCCTTAAGTGTAACAACTTCCTGGATTGATGTATTATACAACTTCTTAGAAGAGTGCCTATTCAATCTATCATTGCAGCACTTATAAATACAAGTTGTGTGATCTAATTAACCTTTTGATTTGCCTTTGAATTTGTTTCTGTTGCAACTACACTCTTATTTTTTGCATATATGAGCATCTAATCTGAAGGAATAAACAAATTATCCCTACACAAACTCTCGTCAAACAAACGCACCGCGATGGTGAAGTGATATTTTCAAAGGTGAAGAAGCTATTAGCTCAACATTAATGAAAAGTATGCGTAAAAAAAATTGGACATATAATTTTACAACCAAAAAACACAATCATGACCTCAACAAAATTAACCCTGGTGGTTTTTTAACTCAAAATCATAAATTAAAACATAAAAGCTCAGGAACAATTGCAAATAGAGTTAGATTCATGGCTAATTCTGTCTATAATATTTGCAATGAAAAAACAATAACCGAGAGTTACCAGAAAAAAATTAAAGAGCTATAAGCGGTTATTTTTCTAAATTGGAGAGGTGAATTTATATAATTTTGGAAAAAGGTTATGAAGAGGTGCTTTTATACCATTTGGGAAGAGGTTGTGAAAACTAAGTAGATTGAAAAAATGAGAATGATAATGGATTAATTGAAGTTATGTGGGATTACTTGAAGTAATGGGTTTATATAAATTTATTATTAATTAATTAAAAATTATTTAATTAATTATAGAAATGGTGGGTTTAATACTAATTTATTAATTATTAATAATTTTATTTAATTAATTGGTAAAAAATGGAGAAGTTACCGATCGTTAGTTGGTACAGTGGTGATTGACGCTGACCACGGTTTCGATCCCCCGCAACTGCGATCGGGAGGGGGATGAAACCACTTGATACCAGAACTCTCCCCGAACCGGACTAAACCGGTGGTTTAAAGCCAAAAAAAATGGAGAAGTTAAGTGGGATTACTTGAAGTGGTCGATTTATATGAACCTATTATTAATTAATTAATTGAAGAAATAGTGGATTTAATAGTAATTAATTAGTGAAATTACTTGAAGTGGTGGATTTATATGAACTTATTATTAATTAATTAAAAATTATTTTATTAATTAAAGAAATATGGGTTTAATAATAATTAATTTAATTTATTGAGGAAATGAATAAAAAAATTGAGTAGAAAGAAGTTATAGGTGTACAATTTAGGATCATTTTTAGTGGGATGAAGTTATATGATTATGTTTGGAATTGAATAATATTTTCAAGTATCTTAAAATTATAAGCACTAATCTCTTTATATAAGACTATTCTAATCTATTGGGTCTGACTAATGGACTAAAAGCCCGAATATAAATTACTACTAATAATAATAAAAATAACTTATTTACAACATTCCCCCTCAAGTTGGTGAATGAATATCTATCATTCTCATCTTGAAAACAATCTTTTCAAAGTTATTGATGTTCAGCTCCTTAGTTAGAAGATCTGCAATGTTATCCTAAGAAGAAACATATGGAGTGCAAATAAGACCACTATCTAACTTTTCTTTGATGAAGTGTTTGCCAACTTCAATATGTTTGGTTCTATCATGTTGTACTAGATTATGGGCTATGTGTTTACCAGTGATTTCTGATAAACAATTGCTAGTCTTCTAAATTGTTTAACTTGGTAACTTACAGGATCGACTAGATTGATCCTAGGACATGTGTCTCAAAATTTTAGTATTCTCTATGTTTATTTCATAAGTGGTCATGTTTCTCATTCATGTAAGAACAAAAGCCTTCTATAAAAGAAACTAAGTATTATCTAAGAATTGAGAAGATATGTAAAGTTGAATCTAAAAAGGTTTATAAATATTGTAAAGTGCAAAAAAGTAAAGGATTCAACAACAAGGTAAAGGAAAGTGACTGAAAGTAAAGGAAAATAAATGGCGAAAGACTGAAATAGATGAAATTATAAATGACTTTAGAGTAAAGAAAACAATGGTGTTTTCATAAAGTAAGGTCAGGAAGTAGAGAAGGCTCCTCTTCCTTACTTATATTCTCCCCCTGAAGATGAGTTTGAAGGACGTAACTTTCTTGTTCATGGAAGGGACATCTCGAGAGACAAAGAATTTATGAGATGGTGGATGATAATATTTGTAACCCTTTTGGGTAGAACTGTATCTTATAAAGACACATTTTAACGCTCTGGGATCAAGTTTCCCTATACCATCACTATGAATAAGGAAAAACGACATACACCCAAATATTCTAGGGGTCAAATTACTTGAAGTAGACACATTATGATAGAATGAGGATTAGAGAGTAAATGATGAATGAGATCGATGCAGTTAAGACAGCTTCAGGCCAATATTTCTTAGGGACTTTATTTTGGAATATCATAGCACGTGTTTGGTATAAAAAGTGCCCATTCCTTCTCTCAGCAATCCTATTTTGTTGAGAGTTTTAACACAAGAAGACTCATGAATAAGACCTTCTTTTTTACAGAAAGAATTAAGACTGTGGTTAAAGTGGCATTATCAGACCTAATTCTCTTAATACTCACACCAAAATGATTCTTGACCATAGAGAAAGAAAAGTAAAGAAACACATAACAAACTTTAGATTTTGTTTTAACAAGTAGACCCAAGTAACCCGACTTCAATCATCAATAAATGTTACAAATCAATGAGCACCTAATATATGTGGAACATTCAACGAACCCCAAACATCAATATGAATTAAGTAAAATGGAAAAGTACTCATTTTATTACTGACCGGAAAAAAGACACGCTTGTGTTTAGCAAATTGACACACCTCACAACAAAGACTCTCCACAGCTATACTTTTAAATAAATAAGAAAATAATTGTTTTATGACCTTAAATGATGGATGACAAAGGTGACAATGATACAGATATACCTTCTTTCTGTTGAATTTAATTGATTCTGAATAAAAGGATTTGTTGTTGCTGAATAGATTTGGAATTGAATAATATATTTCAAAATTCCAAAAATGCCCTGTGTTTACGGAAGTGCATTTCCAAAGTCACCTTTTAATAAAAAAAAGGTGGTTTCAGATGTGCACTTCCGAAAATAACTTAATTTTTTGAAAAAAAATGTGATTTTGGAGATGCACTTCCGAAAACACCATTTTTTTGAGAAATGGATGTCTTTGGAGATGCATATCTGAAATATTCCAGTTTTTGGTCTTGGAATTTTTCGGATATGCAATCTGAAAAAACTCAATAATTATTAAAAAATTAAAATCAAGGTGAATCAATACAATTAATAATATAATTAATTGTATTAATTAAAAAAATCTGAAAAAAATACTTTATTGATTCCAAAAAAACAAGGATTACAAAGCGATCTTAACTGATCCAGCTAACAAAACAGACAAAGAAACCAAAAGGGCCAAGAATTAAGCAGTCATGAAACTAGCAATAAGGCTTCTAAGGTCTCTTCATCCCCAACTTCTATAAACTATTCTATCAATGATGCTATCAATAATCTTGTCTCTATCAACCTTCTTATCAAAACAAATTCCATTTCGATAAGCCCATACCCCATTTAAGGTTTCAGCAAGCGCAATTCTGAAAATTTTGGCTCTCCAACCTTTCCCTTTTCCCTTGCTATAGATCCAGTTTAAATCCTCATTCCAACTCCATGGAGTATGCTGAATTTAAATCCAATTTAAGACATAAATCCACATACTCTTCAACTCCTCACATTCAAAGAAAAGATGTTGAATAGTTTCTTCCTTGTTGTAGAAAACGCATTTACTATCATGAATCATACCAAATCTGAACAACCTATTCTTGGTTGCAAGCTTCAAATGGCAGAGCAGCCATAAGATAAAAGTAGCTCTTGGAGTAGCAGGGTTAGAAAGAATTAATTGACTCCAAGGAACAGTAGGGGAGATAAGAATAGCTTTATACACATCACTGCAGAGGAACTTCTTCCTCATAGACATGTCATTCCACAAAGCTTGGTTATCTTGACTGAATCCCCTTTGTTTCAATATTGCCCTCATGATCCAAGTGCAACTAGGAGTGATTTGCATATCCCAAATGTTCTTCCTATTAAGATAGTAAGCATTAATCCATCTAACCCAAAGGCTGTCAGTTTTATTACAAATGTTCCACAACAGCTTGATCATGGTACACTTGTTCCAAATAAGAAGATTAATGATTCCAAGCCCACCTTGCTTTAGAGGTTTACACACATCAGTCCAAGCAACTAGACTTTTCCTGCTGCTGTAGTCCTTACTGGTCCAAAGAAATTATCTACAAATAAAGTCAATCTTCCTAATAACAGTTTTGGGAAAAGGGAAACATAATATCCAGTAATTAGCCACTGAAAAGGAAATACTTTTAATAAGAAGGAGCCTACCTGTATAACTTAATAGCTTAGAGGACCAATGACTGATTCTTGACACAATCTTATCAATTAAGACCAAATAATGACTAACAACCAGTTTTTTAGAAGTTAGGGGAACTCCAAGGTATCTAAAAGGAAGAGTACCCTCTTTGAAGGAACTCCAAAATATCATTCTTAATATCAGGAGCTACAAAACCAAAGTAAATCTTACTCTTTGAATTGTTAATCTTCACACCAGTGGAGCTCAAAAAGTTGTGGAAAGTCTTGAGGATGAGCTTAACTGAACTGTGGTCCCCTCTAGAGAAAAAAGAACATCATCAACATACATAAGATTGGTCAATTGGATTTTCTCACATTTTGAATGGTGCCTAAATCCAGGATTAGTCTGCATTTGGTGAAGCTTCCTATGAAGATATTCCATGAGCATGGCGATGAGGTAGGGAGATATGGGATTCCCTTGCCTTCTGCCTCTTTTGGCTAAGAGCAGCTGGGATAGAGAATCATTGATACTAAACCTGTATGAAACAGAAGTTGGTGTCACTAGAATCCAATTAATGAATTTAGAAGGAAGCCCCATCTCTTGCATAATAGTTTATAGAGCCATCCAATCTATCATGTCATAAGCTTTTTGCATATCAACTTGGATCATACATATAGGAGGGCCTCCATTTCCAGAATAACCTTTGATTAATTCATAGGCCAAGAGGATGTGACTGAGAATCTGCTGTCCAGGAATAAAGGCAGCTTGACTAGGGATGACAATGCTAGCAATGACATTACTTAGTCTGGCTGTAAGGATACGAGAGATAATTTTATAGACAGTAGTGCAAGCAAATATGGGCCTGAAATCTTTAATACATTTAGCAGACTGAGTTTTAGGAACAATAGTCACCATAGTACAGTTGAATGCCTTGTACAATTTATCTTTTTCAAAAAATTCGTGGATGGTAGCTATCCGATCATATTTAAAGATATCCCAGCCGCTCTAGAAAAATTTAGCTGTGTAGCCATCTAACCCCGGGGCAGAAGTGTCATATATCCCTTTGAGAGCATTAAACACTTCATCATTAGTAACAGGCTTTGTCAAATTAATACTCTGCTCCCGTAACAGGCTTTGCACTACCCAGTTGATACACAAGCAAAAGAACAAGATGAAAAATAGATAGCAATGAGAAGTAGAAAGATACTTTAGTAGAAGAAAGCCCCAAAAAGTCAGGGCAAGGCAAAGTAGTTGCAAGCAATCTAACACTTTAAACGTACTTCACAAGTCTTCCACTTTTGGCTGACTGAATTAGGCTTTAATAATAACCTAACCAAGAAAGGCCCCTCTGCTTGTCAGGTATTCTAATTCTATTTTCTAATCCTATTTCTACCACATTACTCGTTTTTACTTAACTTCGGAGTGTACACCACCTCCTTCGTTGATTGTCTCGGTCCACGACGTGTTGTTGGCCGAAACATTCTGATACTGGTAAGATCAATTCTTAATATCATTATCAAAAGCACAAACAAATTAGTTATCTGCATAATACATAAAAACATATTTATTATTGATGTTGTCTCATATCAGGCTGCCCCAATTTTTAGTAAGCAACTCACCATGTACTAAGTAGACATATATAACGATAAAAAGTCTTAATTTCTCTTTTTGTCTATGTTATTTCCAATTGTTCCATGTATTCTCCTCCATAATCTCTGTAAGTTTGTTGTGAATATACATTATGTCCAATATTTTACACACCTATCGATTAAGTTGAATTATCATGACATTTGGCCTAAATTGTTATTAATAATATCTGTTATTTATTTAAAGAAAATAAAAAGCTAGTGCCAATCCACAAAGTTCTTCATAATTTTGCTATTTTTGTCTCTAGGAATAGGATTAAATACTTTTATTATTAGATAACTTTAGAAAACTAAATAATTAAAAAATACTTATGAAAAGTTACAAAGGCATGAAATTTAAAAGGTAGCTAATCCCTTTACTTCTCATTCTCCCAATTTGAAGAAGAATGTCATTGTTGAGATCAAGGTACGTTCTCACTCTTCCTTCTTCCAACTTGTTTCTTGTTCGATTCTTCTCTCACAATCACAATCTTGTTACTGTTGATGATGCTGTTTCCTCATTCAACCGCATGCTCAAAACAAACCCTACCCCTCCCATCTTCAAATTCGGTAAGATTTTAGGTTCTCTTGTTAAGATCAAACATTACAAAACTGCTATTTCCCTTTTTCAACAAATGGAACTTTATCGAATTCCAACCGACATTGTTAATTTGAGCATCTTGATTAACTGTTACTGCCACCTTCATCAACTCAATTTTGCATTTTCTGTATTCGCCAACATTCTCAAGCTAGGTTATCATCCAAATACTATAACAATTAATACACTTATCAGAGGTCTCTGTAACATTGGAAAAATTAAAGAAGCACTTCACTTTCACGATGACGTTAGAGCGAACGGGTTTCAACTTGATCATTTTAGCTATGGGACGTTGATCGGTGGTTTATGTAAAATAGGAGAAACAAAAGTTGCTTTGCAGGTTCTTAAAAAGATTGAAGGGTCCTTAGTTAAGCCTGACGTGGTAATGTACAACACAATCATTGATAGTTTCGGAAAGGATAAACTTGTCAAAGATGCTTTTGATTTATATTCTGAAATGATTGTCAAAGGAATTTCTCCTGATATTATCACTTATAGTACTTTAGTGAATAGCCTTTGTATTGTCGGTCAATTGAAAGAAGCAGTTGCTTTGTTAAATGAAATGTCGTTGAAAAATATTAGCCCAGATGTTAGGACTTTCAATACATTGATTGATGGTTTTTGTAAGGAAGGAGAGGTGGAAAAAGCTAGAAGTGTGTTGGCTGTTATGATAAAACAAGGCGTGAAACCTGATGTTATTACTTATAATTCTTTGATGGATGGATATTTCTTGGTTAAAGAAGTGAACAAGGCTAAACACGCATTCAACTCTTTTGTTCGAAGAGGAGTGAAACCTAATATTCAAAGCTACAATGTTATGATAGATGGTTTATGTAAGAGTAGAATGGTGAATGAAGCTGTGAATCTCTTCAAAGAAATGCATTTGAAAAACATGGCTCCTAACACTATAACATACAATTCCCTTATTGACGGACTTTGTAAATCGGGGAGAATCTCTGATGTTTGGGATCTCATAGATGAGATGCATGACAGAGGCCAACCTGCTAATGTGATCACTTATAATTCTTTATTGGATGCTTTGTGCAAAAACCATAAGGTTGAAGAGGCAATTGCATTATTAAAGAAGATCAAAGACCAAGGGATTCTTCCAAGCATGTATACATACACTATACTTGTTGATGGACTATGCAAAAATGGAAGACTTAAGGATGCACATAAGGTTTTTCGCAATCTTTTGATTAAGGGCTATCATTTAGATACTAAAATGTATACTGTGATGGTTAATGGACTCTGTAAAGAGCGCTTGTTTGATGAAGCATTTTCCTTAATGTCGCTAATGGAAGACAACAATTGCACACCTAATTTTGTAACTTACGAAATTCTTGTTCGTGCTTTGTTTGAAAATGGAAAGAATGATAAGGCGGTGAAAGTTCTTCATGAAATGATTGCTAAAGGTCTACTACAACATTAAAACTAGGGGAGATGTTTTTGTTATTTTGAATTTTAAAACAGCCATCAAATTCTCCAGATCACCGGAACCTCTAATCAAAGGCGTGTCTAGTGTCTAACACCAACACACGTGGTTACATTCAAATTATTTATATTAGTCTTTTAATATTCAGTACATTAGACAATTACTGTTATACCATTCTTGCCAATTATGATCACAGTTGCTTGTTGGATGTATGAATGAATCCTTGGGCTGTTTCTGAATCTAATGGTATGCCTGTATTTGGTTTAACAGTATCCTTATTTAAGGTTTACTAGTGATAGGTTTTGCTTTGAAATTTTATAAGTATAGAAAGATATCAGTCTACTTTCTCAGTCTCTAATATTAAAATTATGTATGTGTCTTGACAATTATTTAAGGGCCTAACATATGGTGTATAAATCTTTATCTAATGACTAATGATATAAACTAATTGATAATAGGCTTCTTGTTTTCCTATTTCAAAGGTCTAACTGTCTTGTGTTTTTAGATCTGCATGATGATTTGTTATAATAAATTATTTTTATTTCAGGCTTGTCTTGCTTCACTCTTTCTCCTTTGTCCTTTTGTAAATATTTATTAATCCTAATCATATAGATTCAATGAAAGGATTAGAAAGTACTTGGTAGTAATGCTTTATGTATAGTACATGGTATTAATGTAGTAATACCGAGAATTCAATTCTATCCATTTCTCAAACTCAAATTAGTTTTATGATTTCTGGTAGTGCTGTTCTACAATGGTTTTAAAATAACTTATCTCCTAAGCCAAATACTCGGTACAGTTTTAGTTCTTGTTCTAATTTTGGAACTTCTTCTGTTATTCTAATTCTATTTCGATTTTTAAACACTTAATAGTGTGTTCCAACTTTATCTCCTAGCATTTGCGTAATGCTTTGATATTTACAACTATAACTTCTGTCATTAGAAAATTTACTTTTGGTATAAGTGCATGTCTTGGCATTCTTTCGTAAATCATTTGTTATGTTGCGGTGATTTAGAAAATGGCATACTGACCTTGTGGCCACTCTAGGATATTTTCTGTGCAAATTCATGTACAGATTACAGAACTAGTGCCTCTATTAGCCATACTTCAATGAGTGTTGAATCTTATCTTTCATACTATTAAAATTTCAACTTTTTTCTCAATTTTTGTTTATGGGCCTTGTACTAATTAAAGTGATTCCTAGAAGCAACTGATTGTTAATCTCTCTCTGCATGCTTGTTAAAAAAATGTGAGTTCTTCAAAACTGCTGCATGATTGGCATTTCAGGTTGTAGTTTTGTGTTATCTTACTATGTGGTGTGGTTGATGTTGATCAGTGAATTGGTACAAGCAATAATTTAGACTTTTTGAGGAGCTTTTATGACAAAGGTTGTTGCTAGAATTAAGAATATGTAGATACTCCTCAAGTGTAACAACTTCTTGGATTGATGTATTATACAACTTTTTAGATTAGTGCTTATTCAATGTATCATTGCAACAATTATAAATACAAGTTGTGTGATCTAATTAACCATAATTTGCATTTCAATGTCTCAGTGGACTTCAAGCATTTCGTGTTCACACCTACAAAAAGCAATACATAAAATGGAAAGAAACTTTTTTTTATTGCAATGAGCGTGGGTAGAGGAAGAAAATCACCGGGCTTACTTTGGACAACTCCAATCTCCAGGATCCGGATTCTCTAACGTTCGCGCGAGAACGTTAGAGTAACTTTTGCTTGTTTTGGACCGTAGGATGAATTATTTAGGTTTGATGATGCCATGTATCTTGTTTTTCACTAGAGAAAATTAAAACAGATAAAGGACAAAATAACCAGCCTTCTAAGTTCTAACCCTTTTGTTGTGAATTTTTCTTCCCCGACTGTTGCCACCTTTCCGTCTTCGGCAACCACTTCTTTTCTACCCCGACCTTCCTTTCCTTGTTCATGTCGTCAACCATTGTATTTCTACTCTTGCAATTCCTGCCTTTCTACTGCGGTCTTCCTCTCCTTATCGTTTAAAGCCAAAAGTTAGGCATTTAGAACTACAAGTAACCTTGTTACATACAGGCTTTAAAATCATGCAATGAAGTATATTGATTTAATGTTTTGAGAGTAAGATTGACCACAAACACATATTGATTTAAAATCAGGCTTATAATTGTTTTGCTTCTCAATAGACCACAAACACATATTTGATCTCGTCGGAACTTTCTGTTTCTATTGCTGGCTGCAATCTTATTTTTCAGTTTGATAGGTCGTCTCGGCTGATTCGGTGGTGTTGAGGTAGCAGCTTGGAATTGTCGTTACACTCGGACTTGTCATGGCTACAGATTCCTGTGTCGATTCATCTCACCGAATTGTATGGTTCTAGTAATCCAACAATGTGTTTATAGAAATTTGTTGAGCTTTGGTTGTTTGCAGTTCTGTTTCGGTGTCAAGATTGCTGGTTTTGGCGGCTTTTATCTCTTCGGCAGCGCCACGAAACTATTCAACAGTGGTGATCTGTATTTCTGTTAGTGGACTACTAGTACTACATTGTAGCCAAGTTGAAGTGTCTGTATAGTTGCTGGTCTAGGTGGTCATGGTTTTGTTAGCCAGATAGATGCTGGTTTATGTAGGTTTATTTTGTCTGTTTTGTTGATAGTTAGGGTGTTCTTTTGTTTTTTTTTTCCATTTTATATCAAGAGGAACAATTATGTTATGTATTACTTTTTAGACATTCATGATACCGTTTTATATAACTCTCTTTTTGCTCTTTCAAAAAAATAAGATACAGTACATACTTAGGAATAAACAAATTGACCATGTGAACAATCTAAGCTTGTGTTGAATCTCTCAATACTCACATACCTCTAACTCATAAGACACTTAAAAACTATCAAACTTGACCAAAAAAACTCTACTTTTAAAACCAAGTATTATTAAGTTGTTAAAAGTTTCAACAAAATTTTAACAACTACCTTGAATTAAGTGTTAATTTTTATCATGGTGCTATCTTACACTATTTTAGTTTTGACAGCCAAATTTCATTTGGAAAAACCAAACCAATAGCTCATACCGTAAAATTATCAGTTTTAACATTAAAGAGTCACAAATGATCTATAAACTAACGCGATAACATAGTGGTAGAAGTGATAACATTAGCAAGTAGAATCCTGATATATACGATGATAATGATGATAACCACAGAACCAACCCCCAAGAGCCAAAATTGCATCACCCTACACCAAAAGATGGCAATAGAATTGTACACAATAGTTGGATATGAAGCCTGAACCATGTCTATAAACCGATAGTTAAGATTGTTTTAAAAAGTGTATTACAAGCATTTCCCTATAGTAGAATATTTACACTAGATTAGATTATCATATATGTATTTCCATCAATTGTCAATATATAATCATATATTCATATGAATGAATTTGACGAGGAGTTTAATAACTGGTGAAACTGTAAGGAACCCCATAGCTATTGCAATAATGAAAGAATTCTAGACTTATCAGAGTCGTAGTGCAAAATTCGCACTACCCAGTTGATATGCAAGCAAAAGAACAAGATGAAAAACAGATAGCAATGAGAAGTAGAAAGATACTTCAGTAGAAGAAAGCCCCAAAAAGTCAAGGCAAGGCAAAGTAGTTGCAAGCAATCTAACACTTTAAATTATACTTCACAAGTCTTTCACTTTTGGCTGACTGAATTAGGCTTTAATAATAGCCCAACCAAGAAAGGCCCATCAGCTTGTCAGAGTGTACACCACCTCCTTCATTGATTGTCCCCGTCCACGACGTATTGTCGGCCGGAACATTCTGATACTGGTAAGATCAATTCTTAATATTATTATCAAAAGCACAAACAAATTAGTTATGGGCACAATACATAAAACCACATTTATTATTGATGTTGTCTCATATCAGACTACCTCAATTTTTAATAAGCAATTGACCATGTACTAAGTAGATATATATAACGATAAAAATTCTTAGTTTCTCTTTTTGTCTACGTTATTTCCAATTGCTCCATGTATGCTCCTCCATAATCTCTATAAATTTATTGTGAATATACATTATGTCCAATATTGTACACACCTATCAATTAAGTTGAATAAAGAAGACCATTGGCATAAATTGTTATTAATAATATCTTGGCTTAATTGCAATTTTGGCCCCCCCTATTATCATTTTTTTTAAAATTTTGGTCCCCCTATTTTAAAATACGAAATTTTAGTCCCTTTATTTTTTAGTTTTTCTAGGATTTTGGTCCCCCAACAAATTCGAAGTCAATTTTTAATAAAATGGAACTCACATTGATGGCTTGTTCAACATAAATCTTAAATAATTGGAACTCACATTGATGGCTTGTTCAACATAAATCTTAAATAAAAATTAAAATTTTTAAACAGTTCACTGCTGAACTAGCACTGACACATCATCAATGTGAGCGTCATTTCATTTAAAATTGCCTTCGAATTTGCTGGGGGACCAAAATCCTCAAAAAACAAAAATATAGGGACTAAAATTCCGGATTTTAAAATAGGGGGACTAAAACTAAAAAAAAAAAATAGAGGGACCAAAATTGCAATTAAGCCTAATATCTTTTATTTATTTAAAGAAAAAAAAAAGCTAGTGCCAATCCACAAAGTTCTTCATAATTTTGCTATTTTTGTCTCTAGGAATAGGATTAAATACTTTTATTATTAGATAACTTTAGAAAAGTAAATAATTAAAAAATACTTATGAAAAGTTAAGGGAAATATACTTAAAAAGTTACAAGGCATGAAATTTAAAAGGTAGCTAATCCCTTTCCTTCTCATTCTCCCAATTTGAAGAAGCAATGTCATTTTTGAGATCAAAGTACGCTCTCTCTCTTTCGTTTTCCAACTTGTTTCTTATTCGATTCTTCTCTCACAATCACAATCTTGTTGCTGTTGATGATGCTGTTTCCTCATTCAATCGCATGCTCAACATTAACCCTAACCCACCCGTATTTGAATTTAACAAGATATTAGGTTCCCTTGTTAAGATCCAACATTATTCAACTGCTATTTACCTTTTTCAACAAATGCAACTTCGACGAATTCCAATTGACATTGTTAATTTGAGTATCTTGATTAACTGTTACTGCCACCTTCATCAACTCAATTTTGCATTTTCTGTATTCGCCAACATCCTCAAGCTAGGTTATCACCCTGATACAATAACTATTAATACACTTATCAGAGGTCTCTGTAACAGTGGCAAGATTAACCAAGCACTTCACTTTCACGACGATGTTATAGCCAACGGGTTTCAACTTGATCATGTTAGTTATGGGACGTTGATCGACGGTTTATGTAAAATAGGAGAAACAAAAGCTGCTTTGCAAGTTCTTAAAAAGATTGAAGGGTCGTCGGTTAAGCCTAACGTGATAATGTACAACACAATCATTGATAGTTTCGGAAAGGATAAACTTGTGAATGATGCTTTTGATTTATATTCTGAAATGATTGTCAAAGGAATCTCTCCTGATGTTATCACTTATAGTACTTTAATGAATAGCCTTTGCATTGTCGGTCAATTGAAAGAAGCAATTGGTTTGTTAAATGAAATGTCGTTGAAAAATATCAGCCCCAATGTTCGTACTTTCAGTACATTGATCAATGGTTTTTGTAAGGAAGGGGAGGTGGAAAAAGCTAGAAGTGTGTTGGCTGTTATGATAAAACAAGGCGTGAAACCTAATGTTATTACTTGTACTACTTTGATGGATGGATACTTCTTGGTTAAAAAGGTGAACAAGGCTAAACACATATTCAACTCTTTTGTTCGAAGAGGAGTGGAACCAAATACTCATAGTTACACTGTCATGATAGATGGATTATGTAAGAGTAGAATGGTGGATGAAGCTGTGAATCTCTTCAAAGAAATGCATTTGAAAAACATGGCTCCTAACACTGTAACATACAGTTCCCTTATTGATGGAATTTGTAAATCGAGGAGAATCTCTGATGTTTGGGATCTCATAGATGAGATGCATGACAGAGGCCAACCTGCTAATGTGATCACTTATAATTCTTTACTGGATGCTTTGTGCAAAAACCATAAGGTTGACGAGGCAATTGCATTATTAACAAAGATCAAAAACCAAGGGATTCATCTGGACAAGTATACATACACTGTACTTGTTGATGGACTATGCAAAAATGGAAGACTTAAGGATGCAGGGAAGGTTTTTCACGAGCTTCTGATTAAGGGCTATCATTTAGATGCTAAAATGTATACTGTGATGGTTAATGGACTCTGTAAAGAGCGCTTGTTTGATGAAGCATTTTCCTTAATGTCGCTAATGGAAGACAACAATTGCACACCTGATTTTGTAACTTACGAAATTCTTGTTCGTGCTTTGTTTGAAAATGGAAATAATGATAAGGCGGTGAAACTTCTTCATGAAATGATTGCTAAAGGTCTACTACAACATTAAAACTAGGGGAGATGTTTTTGTTATTTTGAATTTTAAAACAGCCATCAAATTCTCCAAATCACCGGAACCTCTAATCAAAGGCGTGTCCAGTGTCTGACACCAACACACGTGGTTACATTCAAATTATTTATATTAGTCTATTAATATTCAGTAAGTCAGACAATTAGTGTTATACCATTCTTGCCAATTATGATCACAGTTGCTTGTTGGATGTATGAATGAATCCTTGGCCTGTTTCTGAAACTATTGGTATGCCTGTATTTGGTTTAACAGTATCATTATTTAAGGTTTACTAGTGATAGGTTTTGCTTTGAAATTTTATGAGTATAGGTAGATTTGCTTTGAAATAAACAAGCTTCATGTATACATGGTATGGATGCAGTAATACTGAATTCCATTCTATCTATATCTCAAACTCAAATTAGTTTTATGACTTCTGGTAGTGCTGTTCTACAATGGTTTTTAAATAATTTATCGCCTAAGAAAAATACTTGGTACAACTTTAGTTCTTGTTCTAATTTTGGAACTTATTCTATTATTCTGTTTACGAGTCTTGTACTTATTAAAGTGACTCCTAGAAGCTAATGATTTGTCTGTGCATGCTTGTTATAAAAAAAATGTGATTTCTTCAAAACTGTTGCATGATTGGCATTTCAGGTTGTAGTTTTGTGTTATCTTATTAAGCTGTGCGGTTGATGTTGATCAGTGAATTGGTACAAGCAACAATTTAGACTTTTTGAGGAGCATTTATGACAAAGGTTGTTGCTAGAATTCATAATATGTAGATACTCCTCAAGTGTAACAACTTCCTGGATTGATGTATTATACAACTTTTTAGAAGAGTGCTTATTCAATGTATCATTGCAACAATTATAAATACAAGTTGTGTGATCTAATTAACCATATATGGATGCAATCTTATGACACTTTTTTAGCATATATATATATATATATATATATATATATATATATATATATATATATATATATATATATATATATATATATATATATATATATATATATATATATATATATATATATATATATATATATATATATATATATATGAGCGTGTAATCTGAATGAATAAACAAATTATCCCTTCACAAACTCTCACAAACAAACACACACCGCAACGGTTAAGTGATATTTTCAAAGGTGAAGAAGCTATTAGCTTAGCATTAAAGAAAAGTATGAGAAAGAAAATTGGACACAAGATGCATCTGTAACAAATAATTTTACAATCAAAAAACACAATCATGACCTCAACAAAATTAAGCCTGGTGGTATTTTTTAATCAGTTTCGTCTCCTCCAAATATGCTCTTCATCCTCATTGTTTGGTTGTTCTTTATGCTGTTTAATATTGCACTTCAAGCATTACATGTTTCTCGCATAATTGTAGAAATCGCTCCTACAAAAAGCAATACATAAGAACAGTAATTAACAGTTTTAGCAACAAAATAATTAAAGAGTCACAAAGGATCTATAAACTATTGCGATAGCATAGTGATAGAAATGATAACATTAGCAAGTAGAATTCTGATATATACAATGATAATGATGATAACCTACATGAAATGAAGTAAAAATAAAGGGAAAATAGGTTATTAAAGGGAATGAGATCATAATCAAAATCATAACAAATATGATCGCCGCAAAACCAACCCCCCAAGAACCAAAATTGCATCCCTACAACAAAAGATGGCAATAGAATTGCACACACCAGTTGGATATGGAGCCTGAACCATGTCTATAAACCGATCATTAAGATTGTTTAGAAGAGTGTATTACAATCATTTCCCTATAGTAAAATATTTACATTATATTAGATTATCTAATTCAATTGTTAATATAGTCATACAATCATATGGATGAGTTGGGGTATTATATGAGTCTGTCCATAGATAGCCCTTTCCGAGCCCCCATAGCTATTGCTGATAACTATCTAAGTATTCGGGGCATTATATGACTTTACTCAGTCACTCCGCCATGCAATACTAGCCGGAGAAAAAAATAAATGCAAAAAGAGAAAAACAATTCAGAATCATAAGAGAACTTACTTGATTAGGGAAGAAATGAAGGATCAAAGGTGAGTTCACGACAACAACAATAAACAGGAAGCAAGAAGAGACTTAGCACTCTAAGGCAAAACGGAGTGAAGGGGAAAGCAAAATGAGCAATTGCCTTCCCCCTTGTCTTATTTATAGGTCAAAATTCCTGCGCGGGAAAACGTGACACCGCTTGGGGTAGCGTGTCGTCGTTATGACTCATAATTACTCATACGCCTAGGTCTAATTATGACGCATTTAATAGCTGTGACATTGTCTTGAAGGGACGAATCATTGTCTCTTCAAGTCCTATCAATTCTCCATCTTCCTAAATGTCGGGTACCCATAGTCGATCACAAACGACAAACTTTCGTATTTTCTCACGAGCACATCCTCGGAGAATTGTTTGAGGCGAATGCACGAGCAGAGATATAACTCGCGAGCAGACCTAGATGCTCAGCCTGAGCACAAGCAGAATTGTCACCTGCAAAATTCGTCTCCTAGATGTGGTATACAATACCTCCAACAATGAGCTTGTGCGTATTCAGACCCTTGTGAAACGGTCTACCAGGAGACACTAGAAACTTTTTCTAGTTCTATTCTCAAATCCTGTTTCTACCTCTTCACTCGTTCTTACTTGAGCTTAAGAGTGTCTGAAGATACACCCCTCTCCCGTTGATTGTCCCGGTCCACGACGTGTTACCGGCTACTGCTAAGATCAATTCCTTATATCATTATCAAAACCACAAACAAATTAGTTACCTGCACAATACATAAAACCACATTATTTATTATTGATGTTGTCTCATATCAGACTGCCCCAAATCTTAATGAGCAACTCACCATTTACTAAGTAGACATATATCACGATAAGAAGCCTTAGTTTCTCTTTTGTCTACATTTTAAATTGTTCCATTTTTGCTCCTCCATAATCTTTAAAAGTGTGTTGTGGATATACATTGTCTCTAATATTTTACACACCTGTCAATTAAGTTGAACTAACGAGGCATTCTACCTAAATAAGTTATGTCAATTAAGTTATGCCAATCCACATAGTACTTCATAATTTGGCTATTTTTGTCTCTAGAAATAGGAGTAACTTGGTGTCGCATTTTAAGGCACGAAATTTAGTCCCCTCTTTGCCTCTCTCCCAAGTTGAAGAAGCAATGTCATTGTTGAGGTCAAGGTACGCTCTCTCTCTTCCTTCTGCCAATTTGTTTCTTGTTCGATTCTTCTCTCACAATCACAATCTTGTTTCTGTTGACGATGCTGTTTCCTCATTCAATCGCATCCTCTATATGAACCCTAACCCACCCATCTTTGAATTCAACAAGATATTGGGTTCCCTTGTTAAAATCAAACATTACTCAACTGCTATTTCCCTTTTTCAACAATTGCAACTTCGACGAATTCCAACCGACATTGTTAATTTGAGCATCTTGATTAACTGTTACTGCCACCTTCATCAACTCAATTTTGCATTTTCTGTATTCGCCAACATCCTCAAGCTAGGTTATCACCCTGATACAATAACTATTAATACACTTATCAGAGGTCTCTGTAACAGCGGCAAGATTAATGAAGCACTTCACTTTCACGACAACATTATAGCGAAGGGGTTTCGACTTGATCAAGTTAGTTACGGGACGTTGATTAAAGGGTTATGTCAAATAGGAGAAACAAAAGCTGCTCTGCAGATTCTTAAGAAGATTGAAGGGTCGTCTGTTAAACATAATGTGATAATGTACAACACAATCATTGATAGTTTCGGAAAGGATAAACTTGTGAATGATGCTTTTGATTTATATTTTGAAATGATTGTCAAAGGAATTTCTCCTAATGTTATCACTTATAATACTTTAGTGAATACCCTTTGCATTGTCGGTCAATTGAAAGAAGCAGTTGGTTTGTTAAATGAAATGTCCTTGAAAAATATTAGCCCTAATGTTTGTACTTTTAATACACTTATTGATGGTTTTTGTAAGGAAGGAGAGGTGGAAAAAAACAGAAGTGTGGTGGCTGTTATGATTAAACAAGGCGTAAAACCTAATGTTATTACTTATAATTCTTTGATGGATGGATATTTCTTGGTTAAAGAAGTGAACACGGCTAGACACATATTCAACTCTTTTGTTCGAAGAGGAGTGGAACCTAATACTCAAAGTTACACTGTCATGATAGATGGATTATGTAAGAGTAGAATGGTGGATGAAGCTGTGAATCTCTTCAAAGAAATGCATTTGAAAAACATGGCTCCGGATACTATAACATACAATTCCCTTATTGATGGACTTTGTAAATCAGGGAGAATCTCTGATGTTTGGGATCTCATAGATGAGATGCATGACAGAGGCCAACCTGCTAATGTGATCACTTATAATTCTTTACTGGATGCTTTGTGCAAAGACCATAAGGTTGACGAGGCAATTGCATTATTAAAGAAGATCAAAGACCAAGGGATTCTTCCGAGCATGTATACATACACTATACTTGTTGATGGACTATGCAAAAATGGAAGACTTAAGGATGCACAGAAGGTTTTTCACGAGCTTCTGATTAAGGGCTATCATTTAGAGGCTAAAATGTATACTGTGATGGTTAATGGACTATGTAAAGAGCGCTTGTTTGATGAAGCATTTTCCTTAATGTCGCTAATGGAAGACAACAATTGCACACCTGATGTTGTAACTTACGAAATTCTCGTTCGTGCTTTGTTTGAAAATGGAAAGAATGATAAGGCGGTGAAACTTCTTCGTGAAATGATTGCTAAAGGTCTACTACAACAGTAAAACTAGGGGAGATGCTTTTGTTATTTTGAATTTTAAAACAGCCATCAAGTTATCCGGATCACTGGAACCTCTAATCAAAGGTGTGTCTAGTGTCTGACACCAACACACATGGTTACGTTCAAATTATTTATATTAGTCTTTTAATATTCAGTAAGTCATACAATTACTGTTATACCATTCTTGCCAATTATGATCACAGTTGGATGTATGGATGAATCCCTGGCCTGTTTCTGAAACTAATGGTATGCCTGGATTTGGTTTAATAGTGTCATTATTTAAGGTTTACTAGTGATTGGTTTTGCTTTGAAATTTTATGAATATAGATAGATATATTGCTCAGCGTATAATACTAAAATTATCAATGTATGTGTTTGTCATATCTGAAAGATAACTTAGCACTTGTACAGTTAAGTAGGATTCATATTCCTTACTTTCAATAGGTATGATCAAACATTTCAATAAGTTGCTGCAATTTATTGTCTTCTCCTGTGCTGCTTGCTAATAATTTCTTATTTCAGAGTATCATCAGCAGATGCTACAAGAATATCCCCGTAGTGGAAATTAAACAAACTTCTTGTATACAGATGGCTGTCGTAATACTGAGAATTCTATTCTATCTGTTTCTCAAACTCATCATTAGTTTTACGATTTCTGGTAGGTGCTGTTCTACAATGGTTTTTAAATAATTTTCTCCTAAGCATAATACTTGGTACAATTTTTGTTCTTGTTCTAATTTTGGAACTTCTGTTATTCTCTTTGAATCTAGTACTAATTAAAGTGACTCCTTGAAGCAAAACTGACTGTTAATTTGTCTGCTCATGCTTGTCATAAAAAAACTGTCGCGTGATGTTAGATCAGTGAATTGGTACAAGCAATAATTTAGACTTTTTGAGGAGCTTTTATGACTAAGGTTGTTGCTAGAATTAAGAATATGTAGATAGTCCTTAAGTGTAACAACTTCCTGGATTGATGTATTATACAACTTCTTAGAAGAGTGCCTATTCAATCTATCATTGCAGCACTTATAAATACAAGTTGTGTGATCTAATTAACCTTTTGATTTGCCTTTGAATTTGTTTCTGTTGCAACTACACTCTTATTTTTTGCATATATGAGCATCTAATCTGAAGGAATAAACAAATTATCCCTACACAAACTCTCGTCAAACAAACGCACCGCGATGGTGAAGTGATATTTTCAAAGGTGAAGAAGCTATTAGCTCAACATTAATGAAAAGTATGCGTAAAAAAAATTGGACATATAATTTTACAACCAAAAAACACAATCATGACCTCAACAAAATTAACCCTGGTGGTTTTTTAACTCAAAATCATAAATTAAAACATAAAAGCTCAGGAACAATTGCAAATAGAGTTAGATTCATGGCTAATTCTGTCTATAATATTTGCAATGAAAAAACAATAACCGAGAGTTACCAGAAAAAAATTAAAGAGCTATAAGCGGTTATTTTTCTAAATTGGAGAGGTGAATTTATATAATTTTGGAAAAAGGTTATGAAGAGGTGCTTTTATACCATTTGGGAAGAGGTTGTGAAAACTAAGTAGATTGAAAAAATGAGAATGATAATGGATTAATTGAAGTTATGTGGGATTACTTGAAGTAATGGGTTTATATAAATTTATTATTAATTAATTAAAAATTATTTAATTAATTATAGAAATGGTGGGTTTAATACTAATTTATTAATTATTAATAATTTTATTTAATTAATTGGTAAAAAATGGAGAAGTTACCGATCGTTAGTTGGTACAGTGGTGATTGACGCTGACCACGGTTTCGATCCCCCGCAACTGCGATCGGGAGGGGGATGAAACCACTTGATACCAGAACTCTCCCCGAACCGGACTAAACCGGTGGTTTAAAGCCAAAAAAAATGGAGAAGTTAAGTGGGATTACTTGAAGTGGTCGATTTATATGAACCTATTATTAATTAATTAATTGAAGAAATAGTGGATTTAATAGTAATTAATTAGTGAAATTACTTGAAGTGGTGGATTTATATGAACTTATTATTAATTAATTAAAAATTATTTTATTAATTAAAGAAATATGGGTTTAATAATAATTAATTTAATTTATTGAGGAAATGAATAAAAAAATTGAGTAGAAAGAAGTTATAGGTGTACAATTTAGGATCATTTTTAGTGGGATGAAGTTATATGATTATGTTTGGAATTGAATAATATTTTCAAGTATCTTAAAATTATAAGCACTAATCTCTTTATATAAGACTATTCTAATCTATTGGGTCTGACTAATGGACTAAAAGCCCGAATATAAATTACTACTAATAATAATAAAAATAACTTATTTACAACATTCCCCCTCAAGTTGGTGAATGAATATCTATCATTCTCATCTTGAAAACAATCTTTTCAAAGTTATTGATGTTCAGCTCCTTAGTTAGAAGATCTGCAATGTTATCCTAAGAAGAAACATATGGAGTGCAAATAAGACCACTATCTAACTTTTCTTTGATGAAGTGTTTGCCAACTTCAATATGTTTGGTTCTATCATGTTGTACTAGATTATGGGCTATGTGTTTACCAGTGATTTCTGATAAACAATTGCTAGTCTTCTAAATTGTTTAACTTGGTAACTTACAGGATCGACTAGATTGATCCTAGGACATGTGTCTCAAAATTTTAGTATTCTCTATGTTTATTTCATAAGTGGTCATGTTTCTCATTCATGTAAGAACAAAAGCCTTCTATAAAAGAAACTAAGTATTATCTAAGAATTGAGAAGATATGTAAAGTTGAATCTAAAAAGGTTTATAAATATTGTAAAGTGCAAAAAAGTAAAGGATTCAACAACAAGGTAAAGGAAAGTGACTGAAAGTAAAGGAAAATAAATGGCGAAAGACTGAAATAGATGAAATTATAAATGACTTTAGAGTAAAGAAAACAATGGTGTTTTCATAAAGTAAGGTCAGGAAGTAGAGAAGGCTCCTCTTCCTTACTTATATTCTCCCCCTGAAGATGAGTTTGAAGGACGTAACTTTCTTGTTCATGGAAGGGACATCTCGAGAGACAAAGAATTTATGAGATGGTGGATGATAATATTTGTAACCCTTTTGGGTAGAACTGTATCTTATAAAGACACATTTTAACGCTCTGGGATCAAGTTTCCCTATACCATCACTATGAATAAGGAAAAACGACATACACCCAAATATTCTAGGGGTCAAATTACTTGAAGTAGACACATTATGATAGAATGAGGATTAGAGAGTAAATGATGAATGAGATCGATGCAGTTAAGACAGCTTCAGGCCAATATTTCTTAGGGACTTTATTTTGGAATATCATAGCACGTGTTTGGTATAAAAAGTGCCCATTCCTTCTCTCAGCAATCCTATTTTGTTGAGAGTTTTAACACAAGAAGACTCATGAATAAGACCTTCTTTTTTACAGAAAGAATTAAGACTGTGGTTAAAGTGGCATTATCAGACCTAATTCTCTTAATACTCATACCAAAATGATTTTTGACCATAGAGAAAGAAAAGTAAAGAAACACATAACAAACTTTAGATTTTGTTTTAACAAGTAGACCCAAGTAACCCGACTTCAATCATCAATAAATGTTACAAATCAATGACCACCTAATATATGTGGAACATTCAACGAACCCCAAACATCAATATGAATTAAGTAAAATGGAAAAGTACTCATTTTATTACTGACCGGAAAAAAGACACGCTTGTGTTTAGCAAATTGACACACCTCACAACAAAGACTCTCCACAGCTATACTTTTAAATAAATAAGAAAATAATTGTTTTATGACCTTAAATGATGGATGACAAAGGTGACAATGATACAGATATACCTTCTTTCTGTTGAATTTAATTGATTCTGAATAAAAGGATTTGTTGTTGCTGAATAGATTTGGAATTGAATAATATATTTCAAAATTCCAAAAATGCCCTGTGTTTACGGAAGTGCATTTCCAAAGTCACCTTTTAATAAAAAAAAGGTGGTTTCAGATGTGCACTTCCGAAAATAACTTAATTTTTTGAAAAAAAATGTGATTTTGGAGATGCACTTCCGAAAACACCATTTTTTTGAGAAATGGATGTCTTTGGAGATGCATATCTGAAATATTCCAGTTTTTGGTCTTGGAATTTTTCGGATATGCAATCTGAAAAAACTCAATAATTATTAAAAAATTAAAATCAAGGTGAATCAATACAATTAATAATATAATTAATTGTATTAATTAAAAAAATCTGAAAAAAATACTTTATTGATTCCAAAAAAACAAGGATTACAAAGCGATCTTAACTGATCCAGCTAACAAAACAGACAAAGAAACCAAAAGGGCCAAGAATTAAGCAGTCATGAAACTAGCAATAAGGCTTCTAAGGTCTCTTCATCCCCAACTTCTATAAACTATTCTATCAATGATGCTATCAATAATCTTGTCTCTATCAACCTTCTTATCAAAACAAATTCCATTTCGATAAGCCCATACCCCATTTAAGGTTTCAGCAAGCGCAATTCTGAAAATTTTGGCTCTCCAACCTTTCCCTTTTCCCTTGCTATAGATCCAGTTTAAATCCTCATTCCAACTCCATGGAGTATGCTGAATTTAAATCCAATTTAAGACATAAATCCACATACTCTTCAACTCCTCACATTCAAAGAAAAGATGTTGAATAGTTTCTTCCTTGTTGTAGAAAACGCATTTACTATCATGAATCATACCAAATCTGAACAACCTATTCTTGGTTGCAAGCTTCAAATGGCAGAGCAGCCATAAGATAAAAGTAGCTCTTGGAGTAGCAGGGTTAGAAAGAATTAATTGACTCCAAGGAACAGTAGGGGAGATAAGAATAGCTTTATACACATCACTGCAGAGGAACTTCTTCCTCATAGACATGTCATTCCACAAAGCTTGGTTATCTTGACTGAATCCCCTTTGTTTCAATATTGCCCTCATGATCCAAGTGCAACTAGGAGTGATTTGCATATCCCAAATGTTCTTCCTATTAAGATAGTAAGCATTAATCCATCTAACCCAAAGGCTGTCAGTTTTATTACAAATGTTCCACAACAGCTTGATCATGGTACACTTGTTCCAAATAAGAAGATTAATGATTCCAAGCCCACCTTGCTTTAGAGGTTTACACACATCAGTCCAAGCAACTAGACTTTTCCTGCTGCTGTAGTCCTTACTGGTCCAAAGAAATTATCTACAAATAAAGTCAATCTTCCTAATAACAGTTTTGGGAAAAGGGAAACATAATATCCAGTAATTAGCCACTGAAAAGGAAATACTTTTAATAAGAAGGAGCCTACCTGTATAACTTAATAGCTTAGAGGACCAATGACTGATTCTTGACACAATCTTATCAATTAAGACCAAATAATGACTAACAACCAGTTTTTTAGAAGTTAGGGGAACTCCAAGGTATCTAAAAGGAAGAGTACCCTCTTTGAAGGAACTCCAAAATATCATTCTTAATATCAGGAGCTACAAAACCAAAGTAAATCTTACTCTTTGAATTGTTAATCTTCACACCAGTGGAGCTCAAAAAGTTGTGGAAAGTCTTGAGGATGAGCTTAACTGAACTGTGGTCCCCTCTAGAGAAAAAAGAACATCATCAACATACATAAGATTGGTCAATTGGATTTTCTCACATTTTGAATGGTGCCTAAATCCAGGATTAGTCTGCATTTGGTGAAGCTTCCTATGAAGATATTCCATGAGCATGGCGATGAGGTAGGGAGATATGGGATTCCCTTGCCTTCTGCCTCTTTTGGCTAAGAGCAGCTGGGATAGAGAATCATTGATACTAAACCTGTATGAAACAGAAGTTGGTGTCACTAGAATCCAATTAATGAATTTAGAAGGAAGCCCCATCTCTTGCATAATAGTTTATAGAGCCATCCAATCTATCATGTCATAAGCTTTTTGCATATCAACTTGGATCATACATATAGGAGGGCCTCCATTTCCAGAATAACCTTTGATTAATTCATAGGCCAAGAGGATGTGACTGAGAATCTGCTGTCCAGGAATAAAGGCAGCTTGACTAGGGATGACAATGCTAGCAATGACATTACTTAGTCTGGCTGTAAGGATACGAGAGATAATTTTATAGACAGTAGTGCAAGCAAATATGGGCCTGAAATCTTTAATACATTTAGCAGACTGAGTTTTAGGAACAATAGTCACCATAGTACAGTTGAATGCCTTGTACAATTTATCTTTTTCAAAAAATTCGTGGATGGTAGCTATCCGATCATATTTAAAGATATCACAGCCGCTCTAGAAAAATTTAGCTGTGTAGCCATCTAACCCCGGGGCAGAAGTGTCATATATCCCTTTGAGAGCATTAAACACTTCATCATTAGTAACAGGCTTTGTCAAATTAATACTCTGCTCCCGTAACAGGCTTTGCACTACCCAGTTGATACACAAGCAAAAGAACAAGATGAAAAATAGATAGCAATGAGAAGTAGAAAGATACTTTAGTAGAAGAAAGCCCCAAAAAGTCAGGGCAAGGCAAAGTAGTTGCAAGCAATCTAACACTTTAAACGTACTTCACAAGTCTTCCACTTTTGGCTGACTGAATTAGGCTTTAATAATAACCTAACCAAGAAAGGCCCCTCTGCTTGTCAGGTATTCTAATTCTATTTTCTAATCCTATTTCTACCACATTACTCGTTTTTACTTAACTTCGGAGTGTACACCACCTCCTTCGTTGATTGTCTCGGTCCACGACGTGTTGTTGGCCGAAACATTCTGATACTGGTAAGATCAATTCTTAATATCATTATCAAAAGCACAAACAAATTAGTTATCTGCATAATACATAAAAACATATTTATTATTGATGTTGTCTCATATCAGGCTGCCCCAATTTTTAGTAAGCAACTCACCATGTACTAAGTAGACATATATAACGATAAAAAGTCTTAATTTCTCTTTTTGTCTATGTTATTTCCAATTGTTCCATGTATTCTCCTCCATAATCTCTGTAAGTTTGTTGTGAATATACATTATGTCCAATATTTTACACACCTATCGATTAAGTTGAATTATCATGACATTTGGCCTAAATTGTTATTAATAATATCTGTTATTTATTTAAAGAAAATAAAAAGCTAGTGCCAATCCACAAAGTTCTTCATAATTTTGCTATTTTTGTCTCTAGGAATAGGATTAAATACTTTTATTATTAGATAACTTTAGAAAACTAAATAATTAAAAAATACTTATGAAAAGTTACAAAGGCATGAAATTTAAAAGGTAGCTAATCCCTTTACTTCTCATTCTCCCAATTTGAAGAAGAATGTCATTGTTGAGATCAAGGTACGTTCTCACTCTTCCTTCTTCCAACTTGTTTCTTGTTCGATTCTTCTCTCACAATCACAATCTTGTTACTGTTGATGATGCTGTTTCCTCATTCAACCGCATGCTCAAAACAAACCCTACCCCTCCCATCTTCAAATTCGGTAAGATTTTAGGTTCTCTTGTTAAGATCAAACATTACAAAACTGCTATTTCCCTTTTTCAACAAATGGAACTTTATCGAATTCCAACCGACATTGTTAATTTGAGCATCTTGATTAACTGTTACTGCCACCTTCATCAACTCAATTTTGCATTTTCTGTATTCGCCAACATTCTCAAGCTAGGTTATCATCCAAATACTATAACAATTAATACACTTATCAGAGGTCTCTGTAACATTGGAAAAATTAAAGAAGCACTTCACTTTCACGATGACGTTAGAGCGAACGGGTTTCAACTTGATCATTTTAGCTATGGGACGTTGATCGGTGGTTTATGTAAAATAGGAGAAACAAAAGTTGCTTTGCAGGTTCTTAAAAAGATTGAAGGGTCCTTAGTTAAGCCTGACGTGGTAATGTACAACACAATCATTGATAGTTTCGGAAAGGATAAACTTGTCAAAGATGCTTTTGATTTATATTCTGAAATGATTGTCAAAGGAATTTCTCCTGATATTATCACTTATAGTACTTTAGTGAATAGCCTTTGTATTGTCGGTCAATTGAAAGAAGCAGTTGCTTTGTTAAATGAAATGTCGTTGAAAAATATTAGCCCAGATGTTAGGACTTTCAATACATTGATTGATGGTTTTTGTAAGGAAGGAGAGGTGGAAAAAGCTAGAAGTGTGTTGGCTGTTATGATAAAACAAGGCGTGAAACCTGATGTTATTACTTATAATTCTTTGATGGATGGATATTTCTTGGTTAAAGAAGTGAACAAGGCTAAACACGCATTCAACTCTTTTGTTCGAAGAGGAGTGAAACCTAATATTCAAAGCTACAATGTTATGATAGATGGTTTATGTAAGAGTAGAATGGTGAATGAAGCTGTGAATCTCTTCAAAGAAATGCATTTGAAAAACATGGCTCCTAACACTATAACATACAATTCCCTTATTGACGGACTTTGTAAATCGGGGAGAATCTCTGATGTTTGGGATCTCATAGATGAGATGCATGACAGAGGCCAACCTGCTAATGTGATCACTTATAATTCTTTATTGGATGCTTTGTGCAAAAACCATAAGGTTGAAGAGGCAATTGCATTATTAAAGAAGATCAAAGACCAAGGGATTCTTCCGAGCATGTATACATACACTATACTTGTTGATGGACTATGCAAAAATGGAAGACTTAAGGATGCACATAAGGTTTTTCGCAATCTTTTGATTAAGGGCTATCATTTAGATACTAAAATGTATACTGTGATGGTTAATGGACTCTGTAAAGAGCGCTTGTTTGATGAAGCATTTTCCTTAATGTCGCTAATGGAAGACAACAATTGCACACCTAATTTTGTAACTTACGAAATTCTTGTTCGTGCTTTGTTTGAAAATGGAAAGAATGATAAGGCGGTGAAAGTTCTTCATGAAATGATTGCTAAAGGTCTACTACAACATTAAAACTAGGGGAGATGTTTTTGTTATTTTGAATTTTAAAACAGCCATCAAATTCTCCAGATCACCGGAACCTCTAATCAAAGGCGTGTCTAGTGTCTAACACCAACACACGTGGTTACATTCAAATTATTTATATTAGTCTTTTAATATTCAGTACATTAGACAATTACTGTTATACCATTCTTGCCAATTATGATCACAGTTGCTTGTTGGATGTATGAATGAATCCTTGGGCTGTTTCTGAATCTAATGGTATGCCTGTATTTGGTTTAACAGTATCCTTATTTAAGGTTTACTAGTGATAGGTTTTGCTTTGAAATTTTATAAGTATAGAAAGATATCAGTCTACTTTCTCAGTCTCTAATATTAAAATTATGTATGTGTCTTGACAATTATTTAAGGGCCTAACATATGGTGTATAAATCTTTATCTAATGACTAATGATATAAACTAATTGATAATAGGCTTCTTGTTTTCCTATTTCAAAGGTCTAACTGTCTTGTGTTTTTAGATCTGCATGATGATTTGTTATAATAAATTATTTTTATTTCAGGCTTGTCTTGCTTCACTCTTTCTCCTTTGTCCTTTTGTAAATATTTATTAATCCTAATCATATAGATTCAATGAAAGGACTAGAAAGTACTTGGTAGTAATGCTTTATGTATAGTATACATGGTATTAATGTAGTAATACCGAGAATTCAATTCTATCCATTTCTCAAACTCAAATTAGTTTTATGATTTCTGGTAGTGCTGTTCTACAATGGTTTTAAAATAACTTATCTCCTAAGCCAAATACTCGGTACAGTTTTAGTTCTTGTTCTAATTTTGGAACTTCTTCTGTTATTCTAATTCTATTTCGATTTTTAAACACTTAATAGTGTGTTCCAACTTTATCTCCTAGCATTTGCGTAATGCTTTGATATTTACAACTATAACTTCTGTCATTAGAAAATTTACTTTTGGTATAAGTGCATGTCTTGGCATTCTTTCGTAAATCATTTGTTATGTTGCGGTGATTTAGAAAATGGCATACTGACCTTGTGGCCACTCTAGGATATTTTCTGTGCAAATTCATGTACAGATTACAGAACTAGTGCCTCTATTAGCCATACTTCAATGAGTGTTGAATCTTATCTTTCATACTATTAAAATTTCAACTTTTTTCTCAATTTTTGTTTATGGGCCTTGTACTAATTAAAGTGATTCCTAGAAGCAACTGATTGTTAATCTCTCTCTGCATGCTTGTTAAAAAAATGTGAGTTCTTCAAAACTGCTGCATGATTGGCATTTCAGGTTGTAGTTTTGTGTTATCTTACTATGTGGTGTGGTTGATGTTGATCAGTGAATTGGTACAAGCAATAATTTAGACTTTTTGAGGAGCTTTTATGACAAAGGTTGTTGCTAGAATTAAGAATATGTAGATACTCCTCAAGTGTAACAACTTCTTGGATTGATGTATTATACAACTTTTTAGATTAGTGCTTATTCAATGTATCATTGCAACAATTATAAATACAAGTTGTGTGATCTAATTAACCATAATTTGCATTTCAATGTCTCAGTGGACTTCAAGCATTTCGTGTTCACACCTACAAAAAGCAATACATAAAATGGAAAGAAACTTTTTTTTATTGCAATGAGCGTGGGTAGAGGAAGAAAATCACCGGGCTTACTTTGGACAACTCCAATCTCCAGGATCCGGATTCTCTAACGTTCGCGCGGGAACGTTAGAGTAACTTTTGCTTGTTTTGGACCGTAGGATGAATTATTTAGGTTTGATGATGCCATGTATCTTGTTTTTCACTAGAGAAAATTAAAACAGATAAAGGACAAAATAACCAGCCTTCTAAGTTCTAACCCTTTTGTTGTGAATTTTTCTTCCCCGACTGTTGCCACCTTTCCGTCTTCGGCAACCACTTCTTTTCTACCCCGACCTTCCTTTCCTTGTTCATGTCGTCAACCATTGTATTTCTACTCTTGCAATTCCTGCCTTTCTACTGCGGTCTTCCTCTCCTTATCGTTTAAAGCCAAAAGTTAGGCATTTAGAACTACAAGTAACCTTGTTACATACAGGCTTTAAAATCATGCAATGAAGTATATTGATTTAAAGTTTTGAGAGTAAGATTGACCACAAACACATATTGATTGTCCCCGTCCACGACGTATTGTCGGCCGGAACATTCTGATACTGGTAAGATCAATTCTTAATATTATTATCAAAAGCACAAACAAATTAGTTATGGGCACAATACATAAAACCACATTTATTATTGATGTTGTCTCATATCAGACTACCTCAATTTTTAATAAGCAATTGACCATGTACTAAGTAGATATATATAACGATAAAAATTCTTAGTTTCTCTTTTTGTCTACGTTATTTCCAATTGCTCCATGTATGCTCCTCCATAATCTCTATAAATTTATTGTGAATATACATTATGTCCAATATTGTACACACCTATCAATTAAGTTGAATAAAGAAGACCATTGGCATAAATTGTTATTAATAATATCTTGGCTTAATTGCAATTTTGGCCCCCCTATTATCATTTTTTTTAAAATTTTGGTCCCCCTATTTTAAAATACGAAATTTTAGTCCCTTTATTTTTTAGTTTTTCTAGGATTTTGGTCCCCCAACAAATTCGAAGTCAATTTTTAATAAAATGGAACTCACATTGATGGCTTGTTCAACATAAATCTTAAATAATTGGAACTCACATTGATGGCTTGTTCAACATAAATCTTAAATAAAAATTAAAATTTTTAAACAGTTCACTGCTGAACTAGCACTGACACATCATCAATGTGAGCGTCATTTCATTTAAAATTGCCTTCGAATTTGCTGGGGGACCAAAATCCTCAAAAAACAAAAATATAGGGACTAAAATTCCGGATTTTAAAATAGGGGGACTAAAACTAAAAAAAAAAAAATAGAGGGACCAAAATTGCAATTAAGCCTAATATCTTTTATTTATTTAAAGAAAAAAAAAAAGCTAGTGCCAATCCACAAAGTTCTTCATAATTTTGCTATTTTTGTCTCTAGGAATAGGATTAAATACTTTTATTATTAGATAACTTTAGAAAAGTAAATAATTAAAAAATACTTATGAAAAGTTAAGGGAAATATAGTTAAAAAGTTACAAGGCATGAAATTTAAAAGGTAGCTAATCCCTTTCCTTCTCATTCTCCCAATTTGAAGAAGCAATGTCATTTTTGAGATCAAGGTACGCTCTCTCTCTTTCGTTTTCCAACTTGTTTCTTATTCGATTCTTCTCTCACAATCACAATCACAATCACAATCTTGTTGCTGTTGATGATGCTGTTTCCTCATTCAATCGCATGCTCAACATTAACCCTAACCCACCCGTATTTGAATTTAACAAGATATTAGGTTCCCTTGTTAAGATCCAACATTATTCAACTGCTATTTACCTTTTTCAACAAATGCAACTTCGACGAATTCCAATTGACATTGTTAATTTGAGTATCTTGATTAACTGTTACTGCCACCTTCATCAACTCAATTTTGCATTTTCTGTATTCGCCAACATCCTCAAGCTAGGTTTTCACCCTGATACAATAACAATTAATACACTTATCAGAGGTCTCTGTAACAGTGGCAAGATTAACCAAGCACTTCACTTTCACGACGATGTTATAGCCAACGGGTTTCAACTTGATCATGTTAGTTATGGGACGTTGATCGACGGTTTATGTAAAATAGGAGAAACAAAAGCTGCTTTGCAAGTTCTTAAAAAGATTGAAGGGTCGTCGGTTAAGCCTAACGTGATAATGTACAACACAATCATTGATAGTTTCGGAAAGGATAAACTTGTGAATGATGCTTTTGATTTATATTCTGAAATGATTGTCAAAGGAATCTCTCCTGATGTTATCACTTATAGTACTTTAATGAATAGCCTTTGCATTGTCGGTCAATTGAAAGAAGCAATTGGTTTGTTAAATGAAATGTCGTTGAAAAATATCAGCCCCAATGTTCGTACTTTCAGTACATTGATCAATGGTTTTTGTAAGGAAGGGGAGGTGGAAAAAGCTAGAAGTGTGTTGGCTGTTATGATAAAACAAGGCGTGAAACCTAATGTTATTACTTGTACTACTTTGATGGATGGATACTTCTTGGTTAAAAAGGTGAACAAGGCTAAACACATATTCAACTCTTTTGTTCGAAGAGGAGTGGAACCAAATACTCATAGTTTCACTGTCATGATAGATGGATTATGTAAGAGTAGAATGGTGGATGAAGCTGTGAATCTCTTCAAAGAAATGCATTTGAAAAACATGGCTCCTAACACTGTAACATACAGTTCCCTTATTGATGGAATTTGTAAATCGGGGAGAATCTCTGATGTTTGGGATCTCATAGATGAGATGCACGACAGAGGCCAACCTGCTAATGCGATCACTTATAATTCTTTATTGGATGTTTTGTGCAAAAACCATAAGGTTGACGAGGCAATTGCATTATTAACGAAGATCAAAGACCAAGGGATTCATCCGGACAAGTATACATACACTATACTTGTTGATGGACTATGCAAAAATGGAAGACTTAAGGATGCAGAGAAGGTTTTTCACGAGCTTCTGATTAAGGGTTATCATTTAGATGCTAAAATGTACAATGTGATGGTTAATGGACTCTGTAAAGAGCGCTTGTTTGATGAAGCATTTTCCTTAATGTCGCTAATGGAAGACAACAATTGCACACCTAATTTTGTAACTTACGAAATTCTTGTTCGTGCTTTGTTTGAAAATGGAAAGAATGATAAGGCGGTGAAAGTTCTTCATGAAATGATTGCTAAAGGTCTACTACAACATTAAAACTAGGGGAGATGTTTTTGTTATTTTGAATTTTAAAACAGCCATCAAATTCTGCAGATCACCGGAACCTCTAATCAAAGGCGTGTCCAGTGTCTAACACCAACACACGTGGTTACATTCAAATTATTTATATTAGTCTTTTAATATTCAGTACATCAGACAATTACTGTTATACCATTCTTGCCAATTATGATCACAGTTGCTTGTTGGATGTATGAATGAATCCCTGGCCTGTTTCTGAAACTATTGGTATGCCTGTATTTGGTTTAACAGTATCATTATTTATGGTTTACTAGTGATAGGTTTTGCTTTGAAATTTTATGAGTATAAATGGATATCAATCTACTTTCTCAGTCTCTAATACTAAATTTCTGTATGTGTCTGTCAATTATTTAAGGTCCTAACATATGGTGTATAAATCTTTATCTCATGACTAATGATAGGCTTCTAGTTTTCCTATTTCAAAGGTCTAACTGTCTTGTGTTTTTAGATCTGCATGATGATTTGTTATAATAAATGATTTTTATTTCAGTCTTGTCTTGCTTCACTCTTTCTCCTTTGTCCTTTTGTAAATATTTATTAATCCTAATCATATAGATTCATTGAAAGGACTAGAATGTACTTGGTAGTAATACTTTATGTATACAGGGTATGGATGTAGTAATACTAATCATTCCATTCTATAGATTTCTCAAACTCAAATTAGTTTTATGATTTCTGGTAGTGCTGTTCTACAATAGTTTTAAAATAACTTATCTCCTAAGCCAAATACTCGGTACAGTTTTAGTTCTTGTTCTAATTTTGAAACTTCTTCTGTTATTCTAATTCTATTTCGATTTTTAAACCCTTAATAGTGTGTTCCAACTTTATCTCCTAGCATTTGCGTAATGCTTTGATATTTACAACTATAACTGGTCATTTAGAAAATGGCATACTGACCTTGTGGCCACTCTAGGATGTTTTCTGTGCAACTTCATGTACAAATTACAGAACTAGTGCCTCTATTAGCCAAACTTCAATGAGTGTTGAATCTTATCTTTCATACTATTAAAATTTCAACTTTTTTCTCAATTTTTGTTTATGGGCCTTGTACTAATTAAAGTGACTCCTAGAAGCAACTGATTGTTAATTTGTCTCTGCATGCTTGTTAAAAAAATGTGAGTTCTTCAAAACTGTTGCATGATTGGCATTTCAGGTTGTAGTTTTGTGTTATCTTACTATGTGGTGTGGTTGATGTTGATCAGTGAATTGGCACAAGCAATAATTTAGACTTTTTGAGGAGCTTTTATGACTAAGGTTGTTGCTAGAATTAAGAATATGTAGATAGTCCTTAAGTGTAACAACTTCCTGGATTGATGTATTATACAACTTCTTAGAAGAGTGCTTATTCAATGTATCATTGCAACACTTATAAACACAACTTGTGTGATCTAATTAACCTTATGATTTGCCTTTGAATTTTTTTTTTTTGCATATATGAGCATCTAATCTGAAGGAATAAACAAATTATCCCTACACAAATTATCCCAAAAAAAATTAAAGAGCTATTAGCTGTTATTTTTCTAAATTGGAGAGGTGAATTTATACAATTTTTGAAAAGATTATGAAGAGGTGTTTGGAAGAGATTATGAAGAGGTGTTTTTATACCATTTGAGAAAAGGTTGTGAAAACTAAGTAGATTGAAAAGTGAGAATGATAATGTATTAATTGAAGAAGTTATGTGAGATTACTTGAAGTACTGGGTTTTATATAAACTTATTATTTATTAATTAAAAATTATTTAATTAATTACAGAAATGGTGGGTTTAATACTACTTTATTAATTATTAATAATTTTATTTAATTAATTGGTAAAAAGATGGTGAAGTTAAGTGGGATTACCTGAAGTGGTCAATTTATGTGAACATATTATTAATTAATTAAAAATTATTTAATTAATTGAAGAAATAGTGGATATAATAGTAATTAATTAGTGAGATTACTTGAAGTGGTGGATTTATATGAATTTATTATTAATTAATTAAAAAATATTTAATTAATTAAAGAAATATGGGTTTAATAATAATTAATTTAATTTATTGAAGAAATAACGAAAAAATTTAGTAGAAAGAAATTATAGGTCTATAATTTAGTATTATTTTTAGTGGGAAGAAGTTATATGATTATGTTTGGAATTGAATAATATTTTCAAGAGCAATGCTATATATACACTATTTTTCTACACCTTGGAGCTTACACCGTAGATATATACACTTATTTTGTGCTACACACATACCAAAGTGGACAAAAAATTAATAAAAAAATTGATGAGTATATATTTTTAGTATAAATTATGATGTAGGTGTACAAATGAGTGTACACATAACATTTCTCTCTATTTTCAAGTATCTTAAAACTACAAGAACTTTTATCTCTTTATATAAGACTATTATAATCTATTGGGTCTGACTAATGGGCTAAAAGCTCGAATATAAATTACTACTAATAATAATAAAAATAACTTATTTACAACATTCTCCCTCAAGCTAGTGAATGAATATCTATCATTCCCAGCTTGAAAACAATTTTTTCAAAGCTATTGATGTTCGGCCCCTTAGTTAGAAGATCTACAATGTTGTTCTAAGAAAAAACATATGGAGTACAAATAAGACCACTATCTAACTTTTCTTTGATGAAGTGTTTGTCAACTTCAATATGTTTGGTTCTATCATGCTGCACTAGATTATGGGCTATGTGTTTACCAGTGATTTCAAACACACAACCGCTAGTCTTCCAAACTGTTTAACTTGGTAACTTACAGGATCGGCTAGATTGATCCTAGGACATGTGTCTCAAAATTTTAGTATTCTCTAAGTTTATTTCATAAGTGGTCATGTTTCTCATATATGTAAGAACAAGAGTCTTCTATAAAAGAAACTAAGTATTATCTAAGAATTGAGAAGAAACTGTAAAGTGTTGGGAAAAGAATGTAAAGTTGAATCTAAAAAGGTTTGTAAATATTGTAAAGTGCAAAAAAGTAAACGATTCGACAACAAGGTAAAGGAAAGTGACTGAAAGTAAAGGAAAATAAATGGCGAAAGACTGAAATAGATGAAATTATAAATGACTTTATAGTAAAGAAAACAATGGTGTTTTCATACGTACATAATCAACAGACTCTTTTCTCTCGCTCCGATACTTCGAGTTTTTGAGTGATTTTTAGTATACAATGCAAAACACCCAAATCTTAAAACCTAAGATTCCTATTTATAATAATTCGACCCTAACGGTCTCTACATAAATGAGTTCCACGTTCAAAATTTCAAACAAAAGGATCTTCTGATGATACCACGTGTCCTTCTGGCGAATAGACGCAAGTTCAAATTTCAAACTCTTCCCGCTCGAAGCCCTTTTTGAAATCATCCAACGTAGCTGTCGAAGCATACTTCCCCATATTCAATGATTTTCCCACTTTACACACTTGAAGTTGTATTTACTTCGACGTATCAAGTCTTCATAAGATAAAAAATCTAAAAAAGAAATAGCTTCTATAAAGCCATATTTCAAGCTATCTTAGAATATGATATTCTTAAACCTTGGTCAAAATTCTCAGCTAACACTATGTTAATAGCAGATTTAATATCACAATAAAGTCTCGTTGGTTCATCACTTTTTATCTTCAAGTCTTCTAATATCATTTTCAGCCAAAGTAGTTCACGTATCCCTTATGCTATTGCTTTGAATTTTGCTTCAGCACTAAATATAGATATAGCACTTTGTTTTTTTACACTTTCAGGTCACAAGACTCCCGCCTGAAAAAGTACAATATCCTGTAGTTGATCTTCTATCCATAACTGACCCTACATAGTCAACATTACTATATGCTTCAAGACTCACACTTCCATTTCGTTCGAGCAAAATTCCTCGTCCTGGAGTTCCTTTTAAATATTGCACAATTCAAATCGCAGCTTGTAAATGAATCTTCTTTGGTTGGTGCATGAACTGGCTGACTAAACTTACAGTAAAAGAAACATCTGGTCTAGTATGTGATAGGTATATAATTTTTCTGACTAATCTTTGATACATTCCCTTATCAACCGGAATATTTTCTTCTATGTTCCCGAACTTTACACTTGGATCAATTGGTGTACTTGCAGGCTTGCATGCTGTCTTAACTGTCTCTTGTTGAGATTTGAAGATTTCTTTCTTAGAGTGGGCAACTTCAATTCCTAGAAAGTACTTCAATCTTCCCAAGGTCTTAATCTCAAACTCTTTGGCTAAGTGTTCGCTTAACAATTATTGTTCCTTCTCATCATCACCTGTTACTATAATGTCATCCACATACACTAATAAAACTGTTACTCCCCATGTCTCAGAATGTTTGATAAATAGAGTATGATATCCTTGACTTTGTTTAAATCCCAAACCTATCATAACTTTGATGAATCTTCCAAACCATGCTCGTGGTGACTACTTTAGCCCATATAAAGCCTTTTTTAATTTGCACACAATCTTGGTGGTAGTAAGTTCACAGTATCCAGGGGGTGCATCCATATAGATCTCTTCATCAAGTTCTCCATGAAGGAAGACATTTTCACATCAAATTGATGTAAATTCCAATTGTAATTAGCTGATAAATATAATATCACCCTTACGATATTCATTTTAGCAACAAGAGCAAATATATCTGAGTAATCTACTCCATAAGTTCGGGTGAATATTTTGGAAACCAATCTTTCCTTGTACCTCTCAATAGATCCACCATCCTTGTATTTTACACTGTATACCTATCTGCACCCTACATGTCTCTTTCCATTTGGCCGAGAAATCAATTCTCAAGTATTGTTCTTATTCAGTGCTTCCATCTTCAAGTCAATGGCTTATTTCCATTTCCTGTCAGACAATGCCTTAGATAAAGAGTTAGATATTGTTATAATGTTTAAACTTGTGAGGAAGGCTTTATGGGTGGGTGAAAAATGTTCAAAACTTAGGTAGTTGGATATAGGTAAAGTGGCTTTTTAGTATATTTTCTGGTATCTTTTCTAAAGGAAATTGGAAGATATAAATCCTCGTAGTGTGGTGGTAATACTGAATTGAATTTTGTTTCTTGTTCAAGAGAAAATTCAAAAATTGAATCACTAGTGCTTGAAGGGCCGGGAGAAGTCACCTTATGTAATTTCGGATTGGATTCTTGGATATGAGTAGATTCATGAATGTTCTTATTTCTTGTATATAATAAATTCTTTCCAAATCTCATATCAGTTTCAACATTTTCATTTTTTTAGAATCAAGTTTAGTCTCAACATTGTCACCGCTAGTTTCAGTCTCAACTTCTGGTTCGAAAGTAAGGTCAGGAAGAAGAGAATGCTCATCTTCCTTACTTATATTCTCCCCCTAAAGATGAGTTTGAAAGACGCAACTTTCTTGTTCATGGAAGGTGACATCTCGAGAGACAAAGAATTTATGAGATGGTGGATGATAACATTTGTAACCCTTTGGGTATAAGAGTATATTATAAAGACACATTTTAACATTCTAGGATCAAGTTTCCCTATACCATCACTATGAATATGGACAAACGACGTACACCAAAATATTCTAGGGGTCGGATTACTTGAATTAGACACATTAGGATAGAATGAGGATTAGAGAGTAAATGATTAATGAGATACTGATCTAACCTGATCAGAGTGGATCGTCACGGCGGCTGGATCAGACTTGTTGAACAAAGAAGGGGGTACCTGCAAGGTTCTCCGATGCCAAAGTAAGTAGCAAATCAGAGAAAGAGCAAGAGTTTAAGAAGTAGAGAATGAATACCTGACCCTCTAGTGAAAGAGGGTATTTATAGCCCCCAACGCTGGGCCAAGGTTTCCTAATTGGGCCAAATCCAATTGGAGGCCCACATTCTAGGAAACTGCCAAAACACCCTTTGATAGGGCTGAGTCAGCAGGTGGCTCACGTTCTGGGTGAGCGTGGCGTTCGGAGGTGGTTGACTGAATCCTCCGCTGAAGCGTTACCTACGTGGTCTTTGCGCGTGACCAGTTCGTAACGGTAACTGGGAAATGGGCCCAAGCATATTGGGCATGCTCGGCTAGCCAGAGGAGTTGGGCCTGCTCGACCCAGACCATAACAAGATGCAGTTAAGACAACTTCAGGCCAATATTTCTTAGGGGCTTTATTTTGGAATATCATAGCACGTGTTTGGTCTAAAAAGTGCCCATTCTTTTTCTCAGCATTCCTATTCTGTTGAGGGGTTTTAACACAAGAAGACTCATGAATAATACCTTCTTTTTTACAGAAAGAATTAAGACTGTGGTTAAAGTGGCATTATCAGACCTAATTCTCTTAATACTCACACCAAACTGATTTTTAACCATAGAGAAAAGTAAAGAAACACATAACAAACTTCAGATTTTTGTTTTAACAAGTAGACCCAAGTAACCCGACTCCAATCATCAATAAATGTTACAAATCAATGAGCACCTGATATATTTGGAACATTCGACGAACCCCAAACATCTGTATGAATTAAGTAAAATGGAAAAGTACTCATTTTATTATTGACTGGAAAAGAGACACACCTGTGTTTGGCAAATTGACACACCTCACAACAAAGACTCTCGACATATATATATACTTTTAAATATTGAAGGAAATAATTGTCTTATGACCTTAAATGATGGATGACCAAGGTGACAATGATACAGATAGACCTTCTTTCTGTTGAATTTAATTGATTCTGAATAAAACGATTTGTTGTTGATGAATAGATTTGGAGCAATATTTTGGTTATCCAAGTAATAAAGGCCATTCCATTCTCTAGCATTTCTAATTGTCCTCCCTGAATTCTTGTCTTTGAAAACACAAACATTGTTATAAAAAACAACAATACATGATTGATCAGTTGTGAGCTTTTGAAAAAGAACCGCAATTAAGGCGACTAAGGTTTTGAAAAAAGAACCGCAATTAAGGCGATTAGGTTTTTTTTATGCATAAGTGAAACTCTCTCGAACGAGAGCTCGTGTTACCATGTTTGAAACTGAATAATATATTTCAAGTATCTTAAAATTACAAATACTCATCTTTTTATATAAGACTATTCTAATTTAATGGGTCTAACTAATGGACTAAAAATATGAATATAAGTTAATAACTTATTTGCAATAGGTTATAATTTTTTTATGGACAAAACTTAGGTACAATTTTTTAGGTGTGGTTTTTAGTAATTTTTAATGAAAAGCAGGCATGAAATTAAAAAGGTAGCTAACATCCTCAAGCTAGGTTTTCACCCTGATACAATAACAATTAATACACTTATCAGAGGTCTCTGTAACAGTGGCAAGATTAACAAAGCACTTCACTTTCACGACGATGTTATAGCCAACGGGTTTCAACTTGATCATGTTAGTTATGGGACGTTGATCGACGGTTTATGTAAAATAGGAGAAACAAAAGCTGCTTTGCAAGTTCTTAAGAAGATTGAAGGGTCGTCGGTTAAGTCTGACGTGATAATGTACAGCACAATCATTGATAGTTTCGGAAAGGATAAACTTGTGAATGATGCTTTTGATTTATATTCTGAAATGATTGTCAAAGGAATTTCTCCTAATGTTATCACTTATAATACTTTAGTGAATACCCTCTGCATTGTCGGTCAATTGAAAGAAGCAGTTGGTTTGTTAAATGAAATGTCCTTGAAAAGTATTAGCCCGAATGTTCGTACTTTTAATACACTTATTGATGGTTTTTGTAAGGAAGGAGAGGTGGAAAAAAACAGAAGTGTGGTGGCTGTTATGATTAAACAAGGCGTAAAACCTAATGTTATTACTTATAATTCTTTGATGGATGGATATTTCTTGGTTAAAGAAGTGAACACGGCTAAACACATATTCAACTCTTTTGTTCGAAGAGGAGTGGAACCTAATACTCAGAGTTACAATGTCATGATTGATGGATTATGTAAGAGTAGAATGGTGGATGAAGCTGTAAATCTCTTCAAAGAAATGCATTTGAAAAACATGGCTCCTGATACTATAACATACAATTCCCTTATTGATGGACTTTGTAAATCGGGGAGAATCTCTGATGTTTGGGATCTCATAGATGAGATGCATGACAGAGGTCAACCTGCTAATGTGATCACTTATAATTCTTTATTGGATGCTTTGTTTAAAAACCATAAGGTTGAGGAGGCAATTTCATTATTAAAGAAGATCAAAGACCAAGGGATTCTTCCGGACAAGTATACATACACTGTACTTGTTGATGGACTATGCAAAAATGGAAGACTTCAGGATGCACAAAAGGTTTTTCGCGAGCTTCTGATTAAGGGCTATCGTTTAGATGCTAAAATGTATACTGTGATGGTTAATGGACTCTGTAAAGAGCGCTTGTTTGATGAAGCATTTTCCTTATTGTCACTAATGGAAGACAACAATTGCACACCTGATGTTGTAACTTACGAAATTCTTGTTCGTGCTTTGTCTGAAAATGGAAAGAATGATAAGGCGGTGAAACTTCTTCGTGAAATGATTGCTAAAGGTCTACTACAAGAGTAAAGCTAGGGGAGATGCTTTTTCTTATTTAGAATTTTAAAACAACCATCAAATTCTCCGGATCACCGACAGCTCTAATCAAAGGCGTGTCTGGTGTGTGACACCAACACACGTGGTTACGTTCAATTTATTTATATGTCTTTTAATATTCAATAAGTCAGACAATTATTGTTTTATACAATTCTTGCCAATTATGATCACAGGTGGATATATGGATGAATCCTTGGCCTGTTTCTGAAACTAATGGTGTGCCTGTATTTTGTGTAACAGTTTCATTAATTAAGGCTTACTAGTGATTGGTTTTGCTTTGAAATTTTATGAATATAGATAGATATATCAGTTTACTTTCTCAGTGTATAATACTAAAATTATCCATGTATGTGTCTGTCAATTATTTAAGGGCCTAACATATGGTGTATAAATCTAATGACTAATGATATCAACTTATTGATTATAGGCTTCTATTTTCCTATTTCAAAGGTCTAACTGTCTTGTTTTTTTAGATCTACATGATGATTTGTTGTAATAATATGATATTTATTTCAGGCCTGTCTTGCTTCACTCTTTCTCCTCTGCCCTTTTGTAAATATTTATTAATCCTAATCATATAGATTCAATGAAAGGACTAGAAAGTACCTTGGTAGTAATACTTTATGTATAGTAATACTGAGAATTCCATTCTATCCCTTTCTCAAACTCAAATTAGTTTTATGATTTCTGGTAGTGCTGCTCTACAATAGTTTTAAAATAACTTATCTCCTAAACAAAATACTTTGTATAATTTTAGTTTTTGTTCTAATTTTGGAACTTCTATTATTCTAATTCTATTTCGATTTTTAAACACTTAATAGTGTGTTCCAACTTTATCTCCTAGCATTTGCGTAATGCTTTGATATTTACAACCCTAACTTCTTTCATACTATTAAAATTTCAACTTGTTTCTCAATTTTTGTTTACGAGTCTTGTACTAATTAAAGTGACTCCTAGAAGCAACTGATTGTTAATTTGTCTGTGCATGCTTGTCACAAAAAAATGTGAGTTCTTCAAAACTGTCGCATGATTGGCATTCAGGTTGTAGTTTTGTGTTATCTTACTATGCAGTGTGGTTGATGTTGATCAGTGAATTGGTACAAGCAACAATTTAAACTTTTCAAGGAGCATCTATGACAAAGGTTGCTGTTAGAATTAATAATATGTAGATACTCCTCAAGTATAACAACTTTTTAGATTAGTGCTTATTCAATGAATTATTGCAACACTTATAAATACAAGTTGTGTGATCTAATTAACCATATGATTTGCCTTTGAATTTGGCTCAGTTGCAACTACACTTTTCTGCATATGTGAGCATATAATCTGATGGCACTTTTTTGCATATATGAGCATCTAATCTGAAGAAATAAACAAATTATCCCTACACAAACTCTCATCAAACAATCGCACCGCAATGGTGAAGTGATTTTTTCAAAGGTGAAGAAGCTATTAGCTCAACATTAATGAAAAGTATGAGTAAGAAAATTGGACACATAATGCATCTGTAACAAATAATTTTACAACCAAAAATCACAATCATGACCTCAACAAAATTAAGCCTGGTCTTTTTCTATTCAGTTTTGTCTCCTCCAAATACGCTCTTCATCCTCATTGTTTGGTTGTTCTTTAGACTGTTTAGTATTGCACTTCAAGCATTTCGTGTTTCTTGCATAATTGTAGAAATCACATCTACATAAAGCAATACATAAAATGAATTGAATCTTTTTTAATTGCAATAACCTTGGGTAGAGAAAGAAAATCAATGGACTTACTTTGGACAACTCCAATCTCCAGGATACGTCTTGGGATTTGGATTTGACTCTTCACAACGAAAACACTTGGTTTTACTTGCGAAATTCAAGAAATCACACCTGCATACATAGAAAAGATCATAAAAAGAAGAAAAAAAATACTTGAAATAGTCAATATCAGGTTTGATTCAATTCAACAGATCTTGCTTAATGGAAGAAATTGGGTAACTGCAAAGTAGCATAGGAAACAAGTTTTTATGATGTTGGCAAGATAAACACTTACTTAGGACAATTCCATTCCCCGGGATTTTTCTTGGGCCTTGGCTCAGGACACTTCAAGCACTTGACATTACTTGCATAGTTCATGAACCCGCACCTACATACGTAGGAAAACTCATGACACTTTAACTATCTATTAAAAGTCAATGCCCACATTTGGATTCTATAATATATACAGAGAAATGCTAGGCTGCTTTTAATCATCATAATGGAATATAAAGAAGAGTGATTAACAGTTTTAGTAACAAAATAATTAAAGAGTCACAAAGGATATCTCTAAACTATTTTGATAGCATATAGGTAGAAGTGATAACATTAGCAGGTAGAATCCTGATGTATACGATGATAATGATGATAGCCTACATGAAATGCAGTAAAAATAAAGGGAAAAACAAAGCATCCAATAATACTCGACGTAATATAATACCCAAGCACATATCATAGCACCGCTCCGACGGCTGGCATTATATGACTTCACTTGGTCATTCCAGTCAGCCTGTCCATAGATAGAGCCCCTGAGAGCTAGCTCTGATGCCAATTGATAGGTATCTAAGCAAGTGGTGAACCTTCCCTTTAAAGATAGTTATCAAGGGGAAGAACTGAGCCACTTAAATATTCCACCAAGCATCCTATACTATTCAATATGGTAGTTAAGCACTCCATAATAGCCAAGTACCTTATCAGAGTCAGTAGTGCAAAATGCAGCTATCCAGTTGATACACAGGTAAAAGAACAAGATGAAAAACAGATAGCAAGCTTAATGGAGTTTTTTAAGAAATGAATTTTGAATCGAAAAGTTGAAAGATACTTCAGTAGAAGAAAGCCCCAAAAAGTCAGGTCAAGGCAAAGTAGTTGCAAGCAATAAATTGTACTTCACAAGTCTTCCACTTTTGGCTGACTGGATTAGGTTTTCATAAGAGCCCAAATAAGAAAGAAAGGTTACTTTAACAGGTTTACCTTGTTTCCCCTAGAAACCAAAAATTTAGTGAAAAAGAAACATCGCGTGAAAAATAAAGAAATTATTAAAGCAAAGAGATGGTAAGTAACAGAATTTTGAGACCAATTAAAAAACACCTACCAGGTTAACGTGTCAAAGTCATCTATCAGTATTTAAATTTATCAGTAATTGTCGAAAAATTGATTAGTTTGCTATCCACCATCATACAAAAGTAAAAAGATGTCAATGGGAATTTTCCTTGTCAGAGAAAATAGGAAGCTTACTGTGGGCATGTCCAATCTCCCTTTTTCATTTGAACCTCATTCATATTGAGTCTACTGGTCCTCTTGGGCCCCTCTGCTTGACATTTTAGACACTTTATGTTTCTGGAAAAATTTAAGAAATTGCATCTGAAGAAAAAACAAAGAGCAGTCAGCAATTCAACATACCAAAGACACCAAAAACGAGAAAATAGAACACAAGTATTTGAAGATAATGAGAATATGGATAACATAGGGGGGAGAATAAGAAAATAAGTTATTTGCAGTTAAGATACAAGTCAGTTTGACATGCATAATTGCATATAGAAAAGAAAGCCTATCAGACAAAAATACATAGACAAGGTCAAAAGGCACTTCATATGTATAATTATATTGTTATTAACTGGCATCCGCAGACTTTTGAAAGGAAAATGACAATCACATGTAGGAGTTTACAATGTCTTATGAGAAAAAGCTAGTAAGCAAACAGAGCACTTACTCAGAACAGGTCCAATCTCCTTCCTTCATTTCAATAGCTGGAGGGTCAATATTCTTTGGCCTATCTTCCTCGCAATTTAAGCATTTCATATTCCTAGAGAAGTTCATAAAATTGCATCTGCGGAAAAATTATGGGGGTAAAAGAACTGACTCTTAGGATGAAATCATTCAATAGCTAACATCTAATTATATATGTTAAGAGACAGAACACTTTTATTAACACGAGAATAATTGTGGAAAGTATAATGATTGGTATTCATGACAAGGAAGAAGCAAGTGTATCTTTTTGGCTCAAAAAGCCCAGTGATGAAACTCACACGCACACTAGTTGCGGAGGGGTTTTGTGGGTTTGAACCCGCACCTCAGCATTTCAAATGTCGCTGCAGCTTTTTACCATACGAGCTGCACTTTTGGGACAAAGACAGGTGTATTTTTGACAAGATATTTAAAACAAATCCACCCATCCACCAGCCAAATATGAACAACTACATTAATACAGACAAAATGAACTTGACTAAACATAAAAAAAAAAAAGGTAATAATTTTCACACAAATTTAAAAGAGAGAATTTAATATCTAGTTGCTATTAGTAATTGATAGATGATAGACCACTTGCTTAATTTCTATGGACAAATGGCTGATCGATGGAGAAAATTTAGCTCTGCATTTTAACAATGTCTTTAAAATCCTATGTGAAAATGCACATTGAACACGCAGAAAATATTAGGCAAGCTATGAATATATCTGCATAAGCTAATACAACTCACTTTGGACACGTCCAGTCGCCTTTCTTCATCTCAACATGTTTAGACAACATATCAGCCTTAAAACTTAGAGGTTTGCTTTTTGCCGCAGCATCCTTAGAAGTGGACTTTGATTGAGCAGGAACAGGAGGAGGAGCAGGAGCCGCCTCACTCAACTCAATCAACTGAGATAGAAGTTGCCTTGCAGATGATTCAATAACTTCTCGACCCGGTGGTTTCGCTCCTCCAGAAAGAACAAGTGGATCCACCGCATAGAACAAAAGTATCCGCACAATATCCACAGTTCGAGCATCAGCTTCAGATTCCTTTAGAATCACATAAGCTCTATCACAAGAGTCTCGCAGATTGCAAGCACTACAAACCTGCATAAAAGCAAACATGTTTTGTCATTCATTGTCATCTCCTCATATTCAAATTGGAAAGAAAATAAATCTAATAGACTTATTATGAAAACATTTCATTTTTGATTCAAGAAGTGCTAGCAATATACTATTTAACACTCACTTCGCAGCATAATATTTAATATTTGCGTAAAATTCCACGCCAACCACACTAGATAACTCAGTTCCACTCTCCATTAGTATCTTCCGCGTAAGATTTCAGTAGTTCATCAATAATAAAGAGCACTTGTGCTGTTGTGCATGTCAAAGTGTATATTGATGGTAGCATTTATCTTACTAAATATTATTTTCAAATTGTAACTAACCAATACTTCAAGACATAAATGCTTCTAAAAACTAGTTAATAACAACAACAACAACAATAATATACATACATCGCCTTCTTCTAATCGAAGATGAGCTCTGAGCCTTTTAGCCGAATTAACAGCTTTACGGAGAAGATTAGGACATCCTCCTTCAACAACCGCTTGAATATCTTCCGCTGACAGCAATCTGAATAACAAAATAACAAGCAACACAATACAAACCAATGCAAATAAGCATAACACTATGCATTTCAAACAGCAAGTAACCTAAACAATTCAATACGAAATCCATTAACTGAAATCAAAATCAACCGAAAATCGGAAAGAAAACGAACTTGAAAACGTCGTAACGGTCACGAGCGAAGCTAAGAGAAGCATCTTTCAAGAGGTTGATGTTGGAGTAAACACTGGCATCGGTTGATTGGGAGAGATAGCCTTTGGCGGTCAATCGGTCGACGAATGAGATCCATTCAGGCCAGGGATGGTCGACGGAAGATACAGTTACAGCGGAGGCGGAGGTTGCGGCGGCGGAGGAGGAGAAGAAGAAAGAAGTGCGGCGGTGCGGTGGTTTGAAAAAGAGAAAAGGATGGTTGAGTTTGTTGGTTAGAGGTTGAGTTCGAGGGATGCGGAAGAGTGCGAACTTTAAACCTGACATTGAGATTTTGCTTCTTCGAAATGAGTCAGTGAGAGGTTTATCGAATTCGAAATGGAATGCAAACACTTCACAGGGTTTTAGGCTGGTTTGGGGATAACGAATAATAATTATCAAAAAAAAATTTTGGTCCCCGGATAATTTTAATTTTGTAGTTTCTAGTTTTAAAATTCAGTATTTTGTCCTCTATCGCAAATCTTAGAATTTTTTTTGCTCTCTTTCATTTTTCTATATTTAATATTAATGTCAAAATTGGTAATGAGTTGTTGGAATGAGAATAGGTGGAATTGGGGCTATTTAGGAGTGGCTCAGACAGCACCTATTAATGTTATTGTTACTGTTACTGTTTTAGCAGCGGTCACGGTTTTAAAGGGGCGACTGATGGAGTTTTTTTGGGATAGGAGGAAGACTGATTCGGTCGTGTGGTAGTCGGATATTGGGTCGGGTTATTCTTTCAATAGTGGTTATATTATGATATCGAGGGATTATGCAGGCCCGATGTGGGAAAACGGTGCGAAGTCGGTGTTCGATTCTATTTGGAATTCAAATGTTTCATATAGAATTAAAGCTTTCGGGTGGAGATGCATGTGGAATAGACTTCCTACAAAGAATCTTTTAATTCGTAGGGGTGTTCCTTTATCGATCAATGAGCAACTCTGTGTTTTTTATCTGAGGAGAACGAAACTTTAGATCATGTTGGATTGTTCTTTTACCAAGACAGTTTGAAAAGAGGTGTTCTTTTGGTGTGATTTCTATTTGGATTTGGAAGGATTAGTCTGGAATAGCTTGAAAGTTTGGTGTGTCGAAAGTTGGTTGACGTTAAAAAAGGGAGAGATATTCTTTTGTGGATGGCGGTGTTATGGGGTATTTGGTGCCTTAGGAATGATATCGTTTTTAACAGTGCCAAAGTATCTTTACCTGATTTAGTTTGGGATATTAAACTAAAGGTTTGGACGTGGTTTCGAAGTGGTAATATGTTTAATCTCGAGTGTAACTTTTATGAGTTTTGCAAAACTCGGTTGTATTATCTCGATTAAGTTTTAATTGGTAGGAATGTTTTCTTTTGCCGAGCGTTGCTTGTGTATCGTTTGTAAGCGGACTCAGTACCCTTAGTGCTCGTTTTTATATTGAATCCCTTGCTTATAAAAAAAATATTAATGTCAAAATAAAAATGACAAATTGATGATAAGGGAGTTGTTTCAAAATATGATTTTGATTATCCATTAATTATTGCATGTTCGAATTCGAATACATGTAGTTTTTGTTTTTGTGGATGTGGCATGATAAGGTAGGTTTGTTGTGTTTTAAATTTCGGTAGATTTTGATTTAATGAAAGCCCAAGTTTTTTTAATTCATTAATCATCTTTCATTTTCATTCATGTTTCTAATGGTAAGGCTACAATAGTTATGTAGTCATTTTGTTTGCCTTACTAAAGAAGTGAATTTTATACCAAAGGAATTAGTTTCTGCATTACTTCATAAATTAAATGAAGAAATGTAAAAAGTTAACGATGTCAAAGTCAAAGATAATGAAGATAAAGATAACGATAAAGATAAAGATGAAAATGAAGCTAATGAAGATGATGTTAAAGTTTAACTAGTTCGTGATCTTTATAATGTTGTTTACCTTAGTTGCTTCAACACTAATAAAATAGGCGTTGATTAAGAAATTAGTTGTGAATTAAGTATTTAGAAGATGATTAAGTGATTAGGTCTAGATTATTAAATTATGTGTTAACTATGTATTCATCAAGTGTTAACTAATTTGATGTTGATGAAATGTTGTTGTTACGAGTTTGGATTATGAGTGACAAAATTTATGTTTGTCACAAAAATATATGTTTTTGTTAAAATATATGAGCAAAATATGAATTATATATGGGCATAATCTGTCAAAAAAATTCCATAACTTGATAAAATTATGTTCATATAATTTGTCATAACTTGTTTCAAAACGTCAAAATATTCCATATTTTGTTAAATATAAAAGTTCCATACACATGTAAAAGTTGAACATATGTCATATATATCCAATTTGCTTTTATAGTTGAATTTTGACATAAAAATGTATCATTTTTTCATCTGAATATAAAAGTTTAATATATATATATATATATATATATATATATATATATATATATATATATATATATCACCATAATCATATGCATTATATCAAAATATTTCATAATTGATCCATAAAATCAAACTTATACATAATTGATCCATAACATCATATTATTACATAATTGATTCATAACATCAAAGTGTTACATAATTGACTCATAATACCAAAATATTGTAATTTTTAGTAGGTTGAGAATGTTGTGATGCTTCTGATTCTTGCACAATTTCTATTTACTCTTCGTTGTTTGTGTTTTCCTTTCTGTTTCCTTTACTTTTTCTAACCTTTAAAGTCCTAGTCTTAGTAGAATCCTTAACCTTTTTTAGCTTGTTACCACCCTTTGGAATGGATTTGTCAGCTTTCATTTTTCCTTTACAACTCCTCATTTTATGCCTCATTGCTCCATATTCTATACATGTAATTGCTAGTGGTTTACTTAGTAGTACATTTAAATTCCTAGGTTCATCATTGGTCTTGTTTCTCATCATTTTTGGATGACCTATTACTCGTCTAGTGACTGATAGTGTAACTGTCACCTGATAAACTAAAGGTCATAGTTGTGGTGTTAGGAATATAATGTGTGAGTAAGTGTTCTCAAATGTGGATTTCCTATAAACAAAGAACATCTTCGGGTAGTGTATTTCCGTACCAAAAAACGGAAAATTAAATATATATATATATATATATATATATATATATATATATATATATATATATATATATATATATATATATATATATATATATATATATATATATATATATATATATATATATATATATATATATATATATATAATGACAATGTTTTAACACATGCAATTGTTAGACATGTAATCTTAGGTTGTTTTTTATTCTTCCTTACACACATGCTATAGCATGACATCTTGGGATCAAAGTCAAATCTCATTTCCTACGTGAACATGTTTCTTCTCTTAGATTAACATAATATGTGCCATTGCCATTGGTTACACCAAATATTACAATATCATCATCATGTATATGAGTCCATTATTTTGCTTGTTTTTTTGTTCTTATGAATAATCGATTGGATTATATGGCATTTGCTTCTAGTATACCTCTGCAATCATTCCTTTTGACCACTTATCAGTTAATGTTTGACCATTTCAAATAGTGTGATAGTTAGCTTGTCCATATATTCTAATATTTCTCTACTAAAGGTCTCACACATGTTATTTACATGCATATAATATTTGGTATATGTCTTGCGGTGTGATATGCTTCACTGTTGTGCAGTGACTTCATCATGTCCTTCCATGCACCTTAATCTAAGGCCTTTATCCTCAGCATTGTCCTATATCAAGTTGGTATTGTGGTAGCCCTTGCAGCTATCTGTAATACCTCTTTGAATTCCAATACTGTTTACCATTGATTTTGGTAAATAAGCGCTAGTCCTCCGAATTTATACACTTCGGTTCACAAGATCCAGAAGATTGATCCTAAAGACATATGTGTTCAAGTTCTATGAATTTAGGTTTTCTAGGCCTAAATGTGCGTCTAAACTTAAAGAAAATAAACTAAATGACTGTAAAGGTTTATGTTTACATGTAAATGACAAGGGAAATTAAAGGACAAAGTATGTAAATAACGAGTAAAGTAAATTTGGACAAGAAAGTAAAGGTTTTCAACATAAAGGCTAAAGGAAAAAACGGTAAAAAGAAGATGAATGTAAATAACTATTTATAACTGAAAATAAGCGGTGTTTCAAACGTACATTCTCAGAGAAAACTATTTTCTCAATACACTTAGATACTTTGAGTAAATTTGAAGATGTGTACAATGTTGAACACACAGACAATCTAATTAATAAGGTACCTATATATACTATTTCGACTACAACGGTCTTCTACTCTGAAGATGACATGTTTCTTGTCCACACGCGCTTCGCTCTTTGCAAGCTTCCACGTGTCCTTTCTAATGACAGATATGGTCAAACATCCCTCTAATGGCGTATTTCGAATTTGCTTCATCGAACTCCAAGTCCAAATGTCTTAAAATATTTCTAAGTCCTGGATAATATGCTTAGTCAATCTGCATGACTAATTTTCCGTCAAAGTGAACCTTCAATTTTCGTCGAAGTGAAAATGTCTTCGTAGAATTTAACCCTTTATCTCCCAACTATCTTCCTTCTGGTGAGTGTCAAATTTGAATCTAACAAATATATTATACTTTTCTTACAATTACCATATAGATGTTTTGCAGACAATCATTGCTCCATATAATCACAAATCGTTTGAACTGCAAGAATTAGTCCTTGTGACTTATACAAGTATAATTAGATGCAAGAATTAAGATACGTGCTTCAATTTATTCAAACACATAAAAAAATTCAAATGAAATAACACATTTTTGTTGGTATGAAATACCCTCATTGGATTCAGCACACCGTATCACAATAATAACATTATGGGTTAAATATATAAAAACACTCATGTAATGTTAGCGAGATTTGATTTTAGTCCTTGTAAAGTTTTTTTACCCCCCTTGTAATTTCCAGATTCCTTTAAGTACACACCCCTGACTGTCACATTGCAACAAAGATTCTCTCTAGCGGCTTACGTGGCAGTCCACGTGGTAATTTTTTTAATTTTTAAATTCACGTGGATTTTTTTTTTATAAATTTTATTACTGCTTTTTAAATCAAAATTCGCTAACATTAAAGGGGATAAATACATTTTTTTGGTTTTGAATATATTTTAGCACCTGTCTTTTAGCCCTTGTAATGTTAGCGAATTTTGATTTATCCCCCTTAAAAAACACTAATACATTATACATCAATATTGGGCTTAGCCATAGATCGCCCGAAGCAAGGCCACATGCCGCCCAAAATTGGGAAGAAGTTTCCTAATAATATGGTGATAGGCCACCCAATCGAGCTTAGTTTATCTAAGGTGACACATTCACTCTACATACGTGGTTGATAAGGTATCTAGTCACTAAACACTTGTAGGCACAAGTCAAAAGGGAAATTCCCCCTCCACCCTTGATCTAAGGAAGGTCCAGGTCTAACCATATTCCCATACTGATGACCGAAAAAATAGCAAAATCGCCTTTTTTGGCTGTCCAACCCAGGCCAAATAAGCCTTGGCTTCTACGTATAATCCACTCTTATAGTGGGGAAGGGATATCTAATCTTTCTACAAAAAATCCATACATTAAGCTTCACACAACCCTACGTGACCTAGCTCTAAACACAATTGAATACCCTTACACCATATATAGCCATGCAAACATATTTTTACGCTCATTGCATTTTTTTAGCAAATACAATTGGAACCGTAAGGCTCATTAAAATTAACCTATTAGTGAAAAGGTAGGAGAAATCCCGAGTGAGATATTTCCTCTGGTGATAGAGGCTACCATTGTCAATTTTGATGTTTCCCGAATCCTCGTTGATGTCAAAAGCTCTTGCGATATCATGTACTCATACTTCTTTACAAAGTTAGGGATGGAGAACGGAAAGTTTTGATCTTATGAAGGATCCAACCTGTAAGTTTTCAATTAAACATTAAATTTCCTCTAAGGGTATGTCAAACTAATGATCACCCCTGAGCGAAGGAATATAACTTATGACAATCGACTTGCAATTTCTGGTGGTTCTATACAAAGACGTATACAACTTTGTATAGGGTAGAGCTTTCACATCAACTTTATACATTGTGCCTTCCCCAATCCATCTCAAGATGAAGTATCATAACATTTTGGATGATCAGATGACAATATACGTCAAATTATCCAAGGAAAAAGGATAGACAAGGCTTTACAACAAGACCAAAAGAAAAACAAATGGAAGGCGATATAGATCAACATAACCTCCCTCGTTGTGCAATTAAAAAATATCATGTAATAAGATGTTGTGATCATATGAAGGATTAGACCAGCAAGCTTTCAATTGAATGATAACCTACCTTTAGGGGAATGTTGAACCAATGGCCGCCCTGAGCAAAGAAAAAGACACCAGAATGACCGACTTGCAATTTCTGGTGGTTCCAGCAAAAGCGTCTACAACTCTATCTTGGGCATGCCTTTTTCACCAACTTTATAATTAATGGCCTCCCCAATCAATCTCAAGCCAGAGTATCACAACATCCACGATGAGTCGGTGACAATATATGTCGACTTATATGTAGAAAAAAGATATACAACGCTTTGTAACAAGACCAAAATACAAACAAAGAGAAATCTATAAATATCAACGTAGCATCCTTCATTGCACGATTAATGGACATGGAAATTAATGTCCAAATAGGTAAGGCAAATTACTCTAACCGAACAAATCCAGGGAAAAATTATGAATGAAGTTGGAGTCAACTATGAGGGTCCTACTAATTCCCTAGTGGTTAATAAGCAGTGGTTGTGTCGTTTGGTTAAATTTACTTGACTGTATATGTATAATGCACATGCGATTGTGATGCATAATTTTCATCCATCAAAGAATAAATAAATCTTCACTAAACTCTTTTTTTCTTGTGACTATAAAAGGTATCAATGAGTCAGAGGTGCTACTAGAAACGCCACTGGCCTAACACCAAAGCAATCAAATCCCCATCACATTTGATTCAGGGGTGTTGTCACAAACGCCACCAGCGTATGACTAAAGCAATCAAAGTCCCATAATGTCAATGCTCAAATAAAGACAATGAACCACAAGTTTACAATTACAAACTCACCCCCTTTCGATAGCTAGCCACTATAGAGGTAGAGGCGAGTCTTCATTATGTCAACCTCAAACAACATTCTCAATTGAGATCAAGGAATAAGTATTGCCCCTTGGTCAGGCACAACCCTTAGAGACATATAATGAAACATCGAGCACGACCTTAGAGGACATACTACTAATTGCATTAGGGAAGGTGAGCAAAGGATAATCGGTCCAACAATTACCATGTGGTTCGCATCTCACTAGTAGTTGGAACATTGGTTGCATCCACCAAAAGAGGTATGACCCTACGAGTCATTTTCATCTTCTGCATTATTTTATAACATATCTTTTTTTGGAAGCAAGTAATAGACTTGTTTGAAAGAAAAATACTAGAAGATTGTTCAAGACAGATGGGATTCTCTATGTCACTTACCAAAAATGAACATCATGGCCTTCTTTGAGCCATTATCCACCAACATTTGTGTCTCTATGTATCATTTCCATTGCTTCTTCGCCCTTGCATCAAAAGGGACTATGATGTCGACGTAGCCTAAACCTTCAAAGAAGAATGCAAATTTCCTTCTTAAGTAAATCTCCCTTTTAGACAGATAGTCCATTTTGTAAACATATGATTTGTAATATGCTAAGAAATGACTTTGATGCTAGAACTTGGAAAACCTGTCCGGACATGGGTAGAGTGGCCCATGCTCTATGGTACATATGTTGCCATGAGCCATCTCGTTAAGGGGAGTAACCAAGAAGTACCAATCTTTTAAGTGTTGCACATTCTATGAGTAGACCTTAAACATCTTGGTACATTTCTTGAGAGATACCAGACCCTAGCCTATGTCGAGTCAACAGAGCTACACTAGGCTTTAAAGAAATGTAAGAAAAGCGACATGGTTGGCACACCCTTCTTGTATTCACTTCAATATCAGAAAACCTTGACGTAGGCCCAAGTAACTGAATATAGTTGTGAAATGGCAATTAATGAATGATTTAAACCGTAGATCTCAATATCATTGAAGGGAATGCGAAATCCTATTGAAGAGAATAAACATTCATGAAAAGGGACAACATATCTGTCATATTTTCTGCAAATTCTCTTGTTTTCTTCAAGTATAATCACCCCCTAATCTTTTGAGGGACCCGCAACTGTGATGGCATGGTCAATATCTCATCGAGAATTATTCACAGTACTTGGGTATCATAGGATAGAAAAGACATCATTACCATTAGACTTAAAGACACGTGTCTAGATCTCCCAATGAAACATCATTCGTCAAGGGACATACATTTAATGCATATGTTCCTGATAATGATAAACATTTCATTGATACTCTTCACCTACTTTTGTCAAACACTCATTCTAAATATGTACTAGACAAATCCCTCACAAATTGAATAAGACTAAAGGCTCAAGAGCAATTATTTTGGGCTATTCACAAGGTCTATAGCAAAAGGTTTGTGAGTGATCCTCTAGTAGAAGAATAGAGAAACATATTAGACATTTGCTTAGCACGGAGCAGACAATACCACACTTTAGTGCATTAATCACCGTCCAATTCAATCAAACGACTATCCGCACAACGCGTTGCACCACAAGTGAGTAGTTTCAATCGCTCGTAGTATATAAAGGTTATGCGCTATTTTAGGTATTCAAATACACTCTAACTCTCACGCTATTCCTGATTCTCTCACTGACTTGAGCGTTGAAATGCTAATCTTACAGGCCAATCCATCTCCGCCGCATTAGAAACTTGTTCAACCGATTCAAAATTTCATCTCACCGTTTTAATCGAACATTCTAGTTTCTAACCGAACATAAATATTTCAAAGTCAATAAAACAATAAAACAATTCTAGTTTCTTTTGAATATGTTTACTTCTCATTTTACAAACTTCCGTAGGGAGTTTATCGGGAGACAAATCAATAAAACAATTCAAACTCTTACAATTGAGATCATAATTCCCATTTTTAGGATAAAAATCGGATATTATGCCAAATTTATGGCAACTATGATTAATGATACTCTAGAATAAAATAAAAAGTTGGATTTTATAAAAGTGCAATATTTTCCATTTGTACACGTGATTGAACCATCTCTATTCTGCGTGTCTAAAAAGGCACCTAAAACCCTCAAAACGACACAATAAACCCTTCCAAAGTTTTATCGATCACAAAGCGAGAAACTAAATAAAATAAAAACTCAGATCTGTGTGGCTCTGAATCTCACACAACCACTATGAGAAGAGCTTACTCTGTTTTACTTCACAGAAACCTCGCCGCCGCTCGCCACGGCTCCGCCACCTCCATCGCCGTCCCTAACCGTTTTCTCCAGGCCACTCTCTACGGCACCACCGCCGGTTCATCTCCGTCAAGCCGGCGTTGGTTCTCTTCCGTCCTCGCCGCCGTCGCCGGAACGACTCTCGGTGTCGGCGGTCTTATCGCGGCTAACTCTGCCTCTCAGGAAGTGCTTGCTAAGGAACGTCCTCCGTCAGATGCTATTCCTAGCGACGTCGTTCTTTATCAGTATGAGGCTTGTCCTTTCTGCAACAAAGTGAAAGGTGAAAATACTGGTTGATTTCTCTTCCTTGCGTTTAGATTCGTGCGATGATTAGTTATTTTCATTTTCTCGAAATTGCGATCGATTATTTAATCTTAGTATGTTTTTTATTCAGATTTATTGAATTGATTTGATATTTATTTAGTCTTGCTCAATTGCGAAGATATATCATTAGCTTGGCGGAGAATAATAAGCTAAACGTGAAAATGAGTGTTCAGTATGAACTTAATAGATGTGCTAGAATGAGAGAATCTCACAATGGTGAATGATCAAAGGATTGAAGTTGTTAGGTGGTAGCTGGGAGGGAGTGGATTATAATGGAGATGAATCATGAATGATGATGTTAGGATTGAAGTTTTTATATAACCAAGCAGTGAGAACTGACTGAATTGGCATGTATTATTTGTAAGATACATTGAATAACTAATGTATCTGGACAATATATAGACCAAATACATTGTCTATTAAATGAATTTAAAAATAATTTTTTTTCTTATAAATAGGACCATATATAGTAGTTTTGAACCATCATTTGGTTAGTCTACAAGTGCCCTGATTAGCCAAGCTTATGTTGGAAACCTGGGAATTAGGCTGGTCATTGTAGTAGCAGATGGCCCAATTCCAATTCCAGATACAGAACAATGGTTATATTATATCTGCTGTTTATATGTAATACTTGCCAGAGAAAGATTACATGTTCTTAGTTCCATTGGAAGGTTGGTAGGATACATTGGTAGTTAAATTATACTTCAATATGAGTTCATATTTTTCTCCATTGTTTAACCTTATTATGTTTGATGGTGAATGTGTCATCATGGCATGTTGGCAGATGTTCAGCTATACATATTTTGCTTATATATTCGTGTAGTTTTTTCATTGGGCTTTCATTGCATTTTCTATCTTCTGTTGCTGAAAAAATTGTTTACTTTACCAGCATTTTTGGACTACTATGATATACCATACAAGGTTGTGGAGGTCAACCCTCTTAGCAAGAAAGAAATCAAGTGGTCCGAGTATCAGAAGGTGCCAATTATAATGGTAGATGGCGAGCAGCTAAATGATTCGTCAGGTTTTCCACATTTTCCCTTGAAAATTGATTGTGAAGTTTTCTAAATAGTGAATGGACTTATAGCCACTAAGTGAGACCTACTGTAACTTTTCACTAATATTGGTTGGTTTCTTTGGCAGCTATAATTGACAAGCTTGGAGAGAAGATTCTATCTAAGAAAAAGGCAGATTCAACCTCTGAGGATGATGAAGAGACAAAATGGCGGCGGTATGGTTCTATCTCTTGGTCCTGTTTTATTTTTCGATGAAACATGTTTTTAATAAACATAAAAGAGTGATGTGCAGAGACCGTTATAATATAAGCTGTTTTCACACTTTGATTGGAACCATCTACTGTGGAGATGTTGTGTGCTGTGCAGAGAAAGCTTTCTTTCTTCCGACCTTAGCCTTTTGTCTCTCTTTCCTTGAATTGTATGCTTTAGGATTGAAAAACATTATTTGGTATTCAATGATGATTATGCAATAGTTCACTTATCTTTTTAAATGTAGAATATGCATAGAAATACGGTGTACTGGTGTGCTAAAAAGCATATTTATCACCGTGCATTTTGTGTCAAAACAGTATAAAATAAGTTACTGCTATTTTTCTGCCTGATCTTGTTGATTCTCAGCTTTCTTTAAATGATAAGGAAGTTTAATTTCAGATCGGTAATTTTTACTTAGATGCTAAATTTAGCACCGATGTTTATAGTTTAGAATTGAATTTTCAATCAATTAGCTTGGCTTGGATTGCAAGACATATCAATACAAGCAATTTGAGTTGCTGTAACTAAAGTTTAAACTAGTTACAGGAAACTCGGACAGAAACAACCTCGGGGAAATGATTGAGTTCTATTGTAGCTCAACATGTTTATACACCACACTAATTAATTTAACTCTTTTGGTGTAGGTGGGTTGATAATCATTTGGTCCACGTTCTATCGCCTAATATATATAGAAATACCTCTGAAGCTCTAGAATCCTTTGACTATATCACGAGCAATGGTAAGTTGCATTGGTGTTTGCTATAGTTGCTTATAAATATTATTATGGTTTTTGTTTTGCTGAGCATTAGTTTGTCATGTTTCTTTACGCTATGTTTTCTGTTATACAAAGTTGTCTCTGATATCTCAATAAGCATACGCTGCCTTGGAACTATATCCTTAGTTGGTAGATAAAATGGACAACTTTCTTTCTTTCTGGAGTACAATAACCCATTTTCAGGCATTTACAAGAGTCATGAATTTATACTATTTCTCCTGATATTGTAACATTCTCGACTCTTCGGTAACTTTTGGGCATATTATCAAACCTTATGGAAGCTTAACAGTTTCCTATCTGTTTTGTCATTGCATGATCTATATTAGTTCAATTTCACGGGTAAAATTACCACTGCCTAAGTTTTTTTTTTCTGTTTCATTTATTTCCTTATATTCAGTGATATATGCGCACATGTTATTGCATATTGTCTTTTCTGCTTTCAGCCCATGCATGCAAATGCTGAATTTACTTAATTTGATTTTTTTTGGTATTTGAACTTCTTTCTTTGGCTATGCTATATTTCTTCAAACATGGATAATGTGTGATAAATTGATGATGTATTACGCTTTCATTGCAACCTAGGCAATTTTAGCTTCATGGAAAAAATTTCGGTGAAGTACGCTGGTGCTGCAGCTATGTATTTTGTGTCGAAGAAGCTAAAGAAGAAATATAACATTACTGATGAGCGTGCTGCTCTTTATGAGTCAGCAGAAACATGGGTAGATGCTCTGAATGGCCGCGAGTTCCTTGGTATGTACACCACAAAGCTATTATAATTTATAAATATATGCAAGAGCATGCATCCATGTGCTCGCCCAGTCTTCTAACTCTGAAGCCTGAAATATTTGATATTTTTATTTAACTTTGATTTGGTTTTTTCTAGAGCTGGCAACAATGGGCTACCCGACCTGTGATGGGTTTGGGCCTTTTGTGAGCCAAACCAAAAAAGCCCGGAAGATAAACGAGCAATAATTTGGTTTCCTAAGCCTAGCCCTTTATGAGATTCAGTTTTTCGGGCCAGCCTGACTTATATTTAACATTTGTTTTCTTTACGTTAATAATAATATTTTGCCATGAAACTATTTCCATAACGAGCTAAAATTTGGCTTTTAATGACAAATTGTTATTACTATATTTACACATTTGCGGCTTGAACCTTGAACCTCCAACTCCTTTAACCTTTAGTTCAACCTGTTCTATCCAGTTGAGCTATTTTAGCATGAGCTGTCTCACTATTTTTTTTTTAATTTTTAAATGATGATATTTTGGAATGAAACTATTTTATGAGATGTTATTGATTTTTGTAACACATATCAAGACAACAGACTATAATGGTACTGCATAATTGATTTGTGCTAGGCGCACTGCATATGTTAAGTTAGCAATAAAGCATACACGAGTTCCCTAACACCTGGAGCATCAATAATGCTGAATGTTCTTACTCTCCAAAACAAATAATCACAATTTAGGGATTTCAGATAATCCACAGGTTTAGAGTTTAGTGACATTCACAGAGGTAAAACACACACACACACAAGGATGGGCACAGGAGCATAGACAAAGAGGGTTGGAGACTTACAATTATGAGTTATTTAATATTGGGATTAAAAAAGTGGACAGTCCAAGTGTTTTTTAGAATTTTGTCTCTTTATTTTAAGTGTGCTACCCACAATCTGTCGGGCTAGCCCGGTTTAGGCTTCAACGGGCTGGGTTAAAGAACACTGGTAATAGACAAGCCCTCATTTTCTTGTCCAAGTCCTATGCTTTTGCAGGCTTTTCGACCCGGCCGATTTTGCTCACTCTAATTTTTCCAAGCAAAATAGGAGCATAAATTATGGACTCATGTATCCTTTATAGGTCAAAATATTAATCATGACGTTTCCATTTGTATTACCTAATTTGTTTGGTTTTGTCTAGATGAGAACTTATAATAGTACCTTAAAATAATATTCATAATTAAGAACATGCACCTAACCATTAAAATTTAAAAGTAAGAAATACCTTACAGATAGTGTGATCAGTATCACCTGGAGAAAAGTTTCAGATGGTTGCTTAAGTTTACTTCAATTATCTTAGTGATTGTAATGAATATCACTCTGTGCTCTCTGGAAATGATATACTAACTTTGCTGTCTTTTCAGGAGGGTCTAAGCCTAACTTTGCCGATTTGGCTGTCTTTGGGGTTCTAAGGCCCATACGCTATTTGAGGTCTGGTAAGGATATGGTGGAGCACACACGTATTGGTGAGTGGTACACAAGAATGGAGATCGTTGTGGGAGAGCCTTCCAGGATTAAAGCCTAAAACCAAGTTATTCTTGAGTCCAAACTCCAGCCATTTTTTTGCTTCGATCTTATTACTTACACTCTTTGAGTTTTGCCTTCAATTGATAGAAGGAATTACATTTGGGTTTCTAAGTTAGCAACATATTTGATTATTTAGAAAGATACTACCAATGTGGTAATGGTGGGAGTTAAATATAGGCAAAGTTTATCTGATCAATTGATTCTTTACAAAAAGGTTTTAATATATGTTGCAGCTGCTCCTATTGTAAAGATTAAAGAATATCTTTGAGCTGTATCCAAGAATAAGGCAATATCTGCTGTACCTGTGATGTTTAAAACACTGAGTTTGATCTAATTAATACATATAAGGTGTTGTTTGTGTTGAATATGGCTTCTGAGGTTGATCTGTGAGCAATTGAGGTTAAGCAAATCCGGAGGAAGATTATAAATCGGTAAATATGCATTAAATCATTCTTGTACACATGAAAATTAAAGAAAAATTCTACTATACATAACATGTTTTTAAATTGAAGTACTCCCACACTTGTAGCTTAAATGTCATTCAATCCGATCTTATGAGTGAGTCATTAATCGGAGCGAGCTCCATTATATCTGTATTGACTCCTACTCGTTTTAGAATCTGGCCCAAAAGATTGAACATGTACATCATGAAATTGGATAATTTGCATAATAATCTAGTTAGTTTGTTATAACTATTTCTTGATGTATCTAATAGATTGTTAGGATAGTTCCTTTCTATAAGTATATCTAATACTTTTTAATCTATTCATTATTTCTCAAATGAATTTAAAATACTAGATTGTTAGGATATTTCCTTTCTATATCTAATACTTTCTAATTTATTCATTATTTCTCAAATGAATTTAAAGAATATTCAATTTATTTTTTCTCTCGATTAGGTAAGTAATAAAGAGTTTTATAATAAGAGATCTGCTATTTATACCCTGGGTTTTTTTACACTATATTTTACACCGTAAAGCTTAACAAAGGAAAATGTTTTCGCACAAAAATCAAGACAAAAAAAATTATTAAAAAAATAAAACTTATGCATACTATGTATATAAATACGGTGTTAATGTAAAAAATGGTGTAAGTTTATCATTTCTGTTATAATAAAGTAACTAATTCCAAAGTTCTTTGATGAGTTGTGCCATAGACAAAACATATAAAAATTATATTCTTACACTTTCAATTAGACCCACACTGCATATTTATACGGTTTAGTTTAGTATATTATGTTTAATATTTTTTTTCCTTTTTTCTAATACAAATACACACATGCCCATGCTATATATTGGATGGTGTAAGTATATGGTGTATACTTTTGGTGTCAAAATAGTAAAAGTAGAGAGGAAGAAAAGTATTGAAGTATGAAATCATGTGAATTATGTATACATGCCTTTTGGGATAGTTTTGGTTGTTATCATTTAACTACTTGGTTTGTAAGGTGACACCATCATTGGTGCAAAACATTATAGTATTTTGAAGTAAAATATTTTTTGTATAACCTAAATAATATAAGAAAATTAGTTTTTGAAAAACTTCCTCTTGCCCTCTACTTACATTGCCACCATTTGATCATTTTGGAACTAAGTTGTCCTATTTTGTTCCAAAATATTTACTTTGGTTTTATGTAACATGGATTAAGTTGTCATGTTTTGTCTCTAAATATTTACTTTCCCAATCAAACTAAAGGAAAAATACAAATGGAATCATGTACAAATTTTGTCCTAGTAACTTTTCTATAAGACTATCCCTGCATTAATTGGTCACAGTATGAATATCAAAACTGACTCAAATCAAAACATAAATATGCCTTGGGTACGCAACAGTGTTAAATCTCTTGAGGGAGAGCTTTACCGCCTATATGGTCCTACCCGGCTCGAGGGATAAGTCTCTGTAGTTGCGCGCAGAGGATACCCCGGTTTATAAAAAAAAAACATAAATTTTTTAGATTTTTTCTATGCACAGTTCCATTGAAAACATAAATCAGACTCTAATCAAAACATAAAATTTTCATATTTCTTTCTATGTATAGTTCTACTGAAACCATTATAAATTTGAGATTGATCCACCCTAATTTATGAAACCATTATAAATTTGAGATTGGTCCACCCTAATTTATTGTCTCATTCTATTCTAATCTAATGGTGAAGAAAGAAAGAAATAAAATAATATGATATAAAAAATGAGAATTTTGTTAGGTTATATCATGGAGAGCATCTATATTGGGTCAAGAACAACACACAAGCGAAAGAGACACCATATATTCACCAAAAATCTTAAGGTGATAAACGTATAAGTCATCTCACTTGTAAAGTTCTCAACCTCCACATTTTCAAACAATGTGGGACTAACAACTGACACTTGCACACAACAATCTCCCCCTCAAGTGTGAGTCCATCCACTATGCTCCCCTTCCAGCGAAAGCTCTCTCATCCGCATACACTTGTACCGCCGTTGCGGGTACTACACGGGACACGCCGCCTAACCACCACATTGTCAGGAAGGATTTTGATACTAGGAGTCGGTCCCTTAATTGAACCATCGACTATGATACCACGTTGGGTCATTAAGAGGAGCATCCATATTGGGTGAATATGTGATGTCTCTTTCACTTGTGTGTTGCTCTTGACTCAATGTGGATGCACCCCATGATGATCCAACAGTGGTATCAGAGCCTACCGATCACCCAAAAAGAATGTTGGACGTGAGGGGGCGTATTAGAAAGATCCTAAAATCTCACATTGGTTGGAGATAGAGCATTGAACAAATTTTTATAAAGTGACACTTCTTACCTTACCAACCGGTTTTGTAAAGACGAGTTAGATCAAACTCTAATAAAATTAAACCCTAAAATTAAATCCAATCATAAAAAAATGACGCTCGAGGAGTCGCAGAATGAAGAGGATCTGAATCCCAAATAGTTTTACAATGTTAACTAATGATGACCATGTATTATATCAAATCAGACTGAAATTTTAAATAATTTATATGATATGACAAAATGATATATTTTTACACCGTCGATGCATCTCCATTAAAGCTTATTATTATTATTATTATTATTATTATTATTATTATTATTATTATTATTATTATTATTATTATTATTATTACTATTATTATATACTCTATTATTTATTATTATTATTAATTTTAAAAATTTAATTTCTTAATATTATTAATAAAAAGATTTAATTGCAATTTTGGTCCCTCTATTATCTGTTTTTTTGGGTTTTGGCCCCTATTTTAAAATTCGGAATTTTAATCCCTTTATTTTAGTTTTTTGAGGATTTTGGTCCTCTTACAAATCCGAAGGCAATTTTCAATGAAAATGGAATTCACATTGATGACATGTTCAACATAAATCTTAATTAAAATTAGTTTTTTTAACATTTCAATGCTGAACTGACACTGACACATCATCAATTTGAGCGTCATTTCATTTAAAATTGCTTTCGAATTTGCAGGGGACCAAAATCCTCAAAAAACTAAAGTATAGGGATTAAAATTCCGGATTTTAAAATAGAGAGACCAAAACTCAAAAAAATAAATAATAAGGGGACTAAAATTGCAATTAAGCCTAATAAAAAAATATCTTATAAGAAATTAATTACGTTATTTGATTTAGAGGAGCACATTGTTTGGTGACTCTCCCATCTCTCACATATCCCACAATTCCAACCGTCTATAGATAACAACTGGTCATAGACAGACACAACCTAACCCAACATCAATAACTCCAAAAACACACATTTATTTTGTTCTCTTCTTTTTTCATCTCCTCACATACGAACAAACAAGAACAAACACAGATTCCATTTTTTCATAGTAACAGACAACAATCCCTTTGTCGGTGGGACCCACCACCACAACCATTTTGTCAACCATTTTCAGATAAGGAAAATTTTACTCATCCATTTAACATATAGTAATACCATAATTAAGAGTAATAAAAGTCTCATTCAAATTATAATAATTAATTAAGATTAAGATTTAGAATAAAAGGAAAAAAGACAATGGAAAAAATGGAGGAATCAACAGCAGCATCAGCAGCAGCAGCATCTGTTCCAAAATCTCTCATGGAGAATCTCTTAGGTCTTTTGAGGGTTCGTGTCAAACGTGGTGTCAATCTTGCTGTTCGTGATGTTCGTAGCAGCGACCCTTATCTTGTCATCAAGATGTATAATCAGGTTATTAACTTTCATCATCATCATCATCATTAAAAATTCAATCTTTTTTCTTAGATTTATTGACCCATCTTTGTTAATGTTGAAATTAACCAACCCCTTTTCATTTCATACTTTTATATATACTCAATTTTGTTTCTATTGTAAAAAAAATCTTAATTTTGAACAAAGTCTCAATTTTTCTTGCTTCCCCCTTTTTAATTTTATTTAACCTAATTTTTCAATAGTGAAGAAATTCTACTCAATTTTCTTGATATTGAATGATTTGAATCAAGGGTCCTCTTTATTTTTATTTTTTTGTATAAAATTTTGTTAATTTCTAATTCTATGCATGATTGAATTGATGATATTGAATATAGAACATTGGTTTTATAGTTATTGAAGGGTTTTAAATGCTATGTTGAATATAGCACTATCATAATTTTGTTGTTTTGTTAATTTTGATTTTCAGAAACTTAAGACTCGTGTGATTAAAAGGGATGTTAATCCTGAGTGGAATGAAGATCTTACTCTTTCTGTCATAGATCCTAATCACATCGTTTCAATTGTAAGTAAGTTAATTGCGGCGGCGCTGTATCATTGATTACTCTTTCTGTTATGATCGAATTGACTTTGAACATCAATGCTTTCCCGCTATAGGCACAAAATATTGTCAAATAGCGGCGTGTTACGGTGTTAGTACTCTAGCGTAGTGGAATTTGAATTTTTTTTTGTTACTTTCTAAATTGCAGACTGTGTATGATCACGACACATTTAGCAAAGATGACAAAATGGGAGACGCGGAGTTTGACGTCTCGGCCTATATAGAAGCCTTGAGGATGAACACAGCCGGCCTTTCAAACGGGACCATACTCAAAAGAATTCAACCAAGTAAGCACAACTGCCTTACCGAGGAGAGCCGTATCTATTATAACAGCGGAAAGATTATTCAAGATATGATTCTTAGATTGCAAAATGTGGAATGTGGTGAAGTTGAAATCAGTTTGCACTGGATTGATCTTCCTGGTTCTAAAGGCTTATGAATCTTATATATCAATGTTTGTTTTTGAGCAAAACTTTATATATATGGATTTATATACACATATAAAAGGTGAATTTATGCCTTCAACTATATGGTTTTGTGAAGTACTATAGTATGATTTTATGTAAGTGTTTAGTAACAAAATGAACTTGAATTTATTCAAGTACTATATTTGTTTGTATCCAGTTTGTAATGTATTTAGTACAGTTTAGAAATTTCTTTTTTCATGTTTAGATATCCATATTGTTTGATTTTTCCTTCAGAGATTGTTCTCTGAATTTTTTTTCCAGATTGGATAAGACTTAGGTTTGTGCTATAGGAACTGTTCCTACTGTTTTCAACTAAATTTTTTGTCTCTAAGTATGTAAGATGTCATTATAATTCATAATGTTTTCAAAGAAGTAAAACTTTCTGTTAGATAAGCTATGGTGGCCTCATAGTCTTTTTTTTTTTTTTTTTGTCATTCTTTAAATCGGTGTCTGACACCACTATCACATTTATACGACACAGTTCGAACAACTTAAACAAATGTCTAAGAAAATTGTTTGTTTTCTTCACATATTAGACGTTATTTGGACAAATTTCAAACTCATTTAAAGATGTGTTCAAGCAATGCTAATCATCAATAGGAGTTAAAAATGTCCCTAATTAAATTTCAATGCTAATCATCAATAGGAGTTAAAAATGTCCCTAATTAAATTTCAATGCTAATCATCAATAGGAGTTAAAAATGTCCCTAATTAAATTTAAAGGTCAAATATTATGATATAGGCAGTTAGGGGTGGTAAACGGGCATATTTGTCTCGTTTAAAATTGTTTTACAAATGTTCGTAAAAAAGGGGACGAAGCGGGATGGACATTTCACATTTTTAGGCTAAAAATTACAAAAAGTAATGTTAATGCTCGCGTCACCAAAAGTCTGGAAAAAAACAGGACAGAACGCACATATTAGCGTGTATGAGCTTAAAACCTTAGCTCGCCTTACGAAAAAGTGCATGCAAAATAGGTATGCCAACAGATCTGACCCATTTTGCCACCCCTATATTTGACAGTATTAGTGTATGATATTATTTAAATTAGCAATGCCAGAGTCCTTTATTATTTAGATTAACGATGTGTCTGTGTTCATGTCCGTTTTAATAGAAATTGAGAATTTTAATAGAAATTGAGAGAGTTCATATTTAAGAGAGAATGAGTAGAACCCTGTTAGTTGATTAAAATAGAAAATAAAATTTAATAAAATTGAATAACACAATCGGTATTTATAGACTGACAGAGAAGTACTGAGTCTAACTGCCTCAGTGACAACTCAACAAGGGTCTACCAAACTGTTATCTAAGTAATACAATTTTATATTCTTTTAATTTTGTTCTATTCAGGAACAATAAATGAATACAGTTGAAGAACTGATGATCTTGAACAATGGATGCTGACTATTCTATTCAGTAACTAGAAATGAATACAGTTGAAAAACTGATGATCTTGAACGGTGGTGCTCATCTACTTTACAGTGGAACAAGGTGGACCTTCATGGTTAACACTCCAACGCCAAAGTTAGTTCAAAATTTAAGATGAGTGTAATGAAAATTGGAGATCAGCGAATGTACATTGTTCTCTGTGTGTAAATTGATTTTATTCCTTATGTCAAGTGAAGTGGATTTGAGAGGAATTAGTCCTTATTCATTTTGGGCCAATGGCCAGTCCAGAATAGTTTCTCCAAGGCTTTTCGGACACAAAAGGAGTCGGGGGAAGCCTTGAGTGATATTGATCGGCCTTCAAGATATTGTCCGATGTGAAATAGAAACTGAAACGTCTGGGATCAGTTGAAAAAGTAGTGGAAAACAAGTGCATTAAATGCAGTCCCATCTTTGAAACATTTCATAACTTTCTTCAGACATGTGTGGTGACGTGACTAGCTAGGGCATGAAGAGGTTTATAGTGCATTTGAGTGCACTCGAGTTGGAGTGTATTCACAAAGAGGAATCTAGCCATTGATCTTTAAATTTCTTCCTCTATTTGAGCTTAACTCTTCAACTAGATTTGCTTATAAATAGAGGGAGTTGATCTTTTTAGAAACCTTTTGCAATTTTGTCATTCGAACTTACAATCTCTTTATCACAAAACGTCTTCACTTCCAATCTTTTTGAGAACCTCAATCAAAGCGATTAAACTTAGATACTTAGGTATCTTCCTCAACTCATATTTTTCTTTTAGCATTTCCCGATTTTCTAGTTAGAATGAATGATAGTGTTGTTGACATAGCGAGTGATTCTAAGGGCGATACTTCTTCTGTTTCGAGAATGGAAATATCTCCTAATTCTTATCACCTCCTTCATGGTCACAATCACCTGGAATGATAAATCATAAAATTTAATTTAACAAACAAGAAGAGAGAGAGATAACAAACAAGAAATTCCAAAAACAATAAATTCCAAAAAAAGAAAGCAAGAAAAGAACAGAGACTGAAATTCAGTTTATTAAGTCATATGCAATAACATGTAACCAAAAGAAAAAAATAAAAAGTTTAATAGTAGAAATAGTAACTTAATTACGTAGCACAATGTAGAATTTTTTGCATATGACAATTATGAGAGATAAAAAGATGATTAATTTTGAGATAAATAAAAAAAACCGATAAAACACTTTTGTGAGAGAGGAAGTGCGTGATTTAATAAATAGTTACAACTAAAATCAAATATTTTAAATGATCTAACAATTATAATTATTTGATAGTAAAAAATAACAAATACTAGTAATATATAAAGTTAAATCCAATAAAATAAAATTTGATAATTGTGTAAAAGTTATTTATATTTTCAGTTTATAGTTATTATTACTATTTTTCATGTTGCAATGGTATACCCTCCGTCTCATATACGTGTCATATTTTCAATTTTTATTTGTCTCAAATTATTTGTCATTTTAGAATACCAATATGATATTTATTATTTATTTTCACTAACTCTCTTATTTATTGTATTTTAATTTATATAACAACTCCACTATCTATTATTAATAAGATTATTTTAATAAATAATATTTATTTTATCATTAAAATCAACACAATTAATTATTATTTTAAGAAGTCTGAAAATTAAAAAAAAAAAAGATACCTATTGTGAGATGGAGAGAGTAATATGTATACACAATGTCAAACCTATTTAATCCTGCAAAAATTGCAGTTGTCATGGACTGAGTGAATGCTCTTTTATCTTCTTACTTACACCAATTTTTTTTACTAAGTATACGCCACCCCTTGTTTTATTCTACACATTCTTGGCCTATAAGAGCCCAACACAATAGTGGACTTGGTTCTTCTATGGTGAAAGCCCAAGGGTAGATTTTAAAATATAATGGCTAAAGAATGATATTTTATTAAAAAATTTGAGAGATTTAGATCATTTCATAAACACATACATGTAAAGCTTAATTATAGTTATATTTTTTTGATAAACATATACATGTCGATTTTTTTACCAATTAAAATTGTTTGGGCTTGGATCCTTTCTTTGTAAACTTTTTAAGAAACAAAATATTAGAAGATGCATTTGGCATTAAATTTTTTTTTATTGATAGGGTTAAAAATGCGTCGAGTCGAAGACGTCTCAATTCATTAAGAAATTGTTCAGCTCAAATATCGGGTTTGAATTTGTTATGAAATTTTTTTTAAGTTCAAACTCGACTCATTAAAAGTTAACGAACAACTCGGTTCAATTTGTTATATTCATCTTATTAGGTTCAACTGATTTGCTTCATGGACTTAAAAATTATTTTTTTAAGTCAATTTTTTTTATATATGTGATATTTTAAATAAAAATAATTTCTTTAAATAAAAAATAAAATAAAATTATAAGATTGAAATTTATACAAAGTTGATTTTATTTGCATAATTATTTTTAAAAATATTTTGCTCACTTGAAAATATAAATTATTAATCAAAACCATTAGATTAAAACAAAATATAAGACTAAAATTTGGAGCAAATTTTTAAATTTACTCTTAAAAACAATATAATTCATCTCATATATAATCGAGTTAACTAATTAATGAAATAACGAGTCCAATTATATATAGTTCAAGTTCAGCTCATTTAATTAACAAACTTAACTTTTAACTTATATTTAATTTATTTAGTTTATAAATTTAATTCAACGATTTAATAATCGAACTAAATTTTAAACTATTTTTAAATTGGTTCGGTTCATTTTCGATGGGAATCATCTATGATTCAAATAAGTTACCACATGATAGAGAATCCAAATTCTCACATAATCCAAAGCATGATAAATATATAACATTGGAATGTCCTTAGTATTGATTTATTCAAAGTTCAAAAATAGTATTTTCTATTATACACATTCATGTATATGGGGTGTACTAGTGTTAACCACCCATTCTTGGTAGCCAAAATTAAAATACTAAATGGCACGAATTTTTTTTGGAATTATTTTATGATTATTTTTTTCTTTCAGTACTATATTAAAAAATAAAAGGGTTGAGCATGCATGAGGCTAATATACAAGACAAACAAGTTTATAGATTAGAGAAACACTGAAATAAATAAACAAATCAAATACGTGCGCTTAATTTAATCTCTTAGGGAACACAAAAAACTGTTGCATTGCGTTCACCTAAGCTAAGCATGGTATTTGGTGTTTTAATTTATTATATAATTTTCAGTATTTCGATTCATGTCACTTAGATTTTTTATTTTATTTCTCATTCTTTGTTCATTCTATTAGCCTCCATCATTGACTTCAACACATGCTTGTGCTATCATTTTTAGGAGTGGGAGTATTTTAACGATGTGTGGGGAGAATACAGTATCTGGGAAAATAGTTCTTAATATTAGATAGAAATGAGGTGATTTGAGTATTTATAAATGAGAGAATCCACTCATCTATCATCTTAAAGTTTTAAGTGGACAATTGATATGTCTCCTACAAAGGTGTATTGTTTTAAAGAAAAAAGTCCCTAAGTCCCAAAAATAAAAATGCCTCTCGCTCAACTCTCTTTCTCGATTGTTGCACTAACAAAGTGATACTTATAAGCAAAACATAATCATTGAAGACCAAGGCATTAGATAAGGTTAAAAGTATCAATATCATATGCCTAAGAAATAAAATCTTAAGGGAAGTTGCTAAAGAGAATAATGTGATTATATAGTATGAGTTAAACTTGAATAATTGTTTATGATTAAGTCCATGCCTCACAAATTATGTTAGAAACAACAACTCTACTCATTTTAAATCGTAGAGAACAAATTTATTGTGGAGCAACTGACGAAATTCAACAAAATCATTTATGATTTGCAAAATATTGAGGTGAACTTTGATGATGAGGACAAAATTCTATTCTTGTTGAACTCATTACCTAGATCCTTTGAGTATTTAAAAAATGTCATTCTTTATGGTAAGAGAGACATTGTCACTATAGAAGAGGTCCAATCGACTATAATATTCAAAAAGCTATCAAAGATGAAATGTCTGAAGATTTATGATAATGGTGAAGACTAGAGTGTTTCAAGATCAATGAGATAGAGAGATGGAAATCCAGGTCAAAGGATTTTTACAAGTCAAAATTAAAATGCGTCAGTTGTCATAAAATTGATCACTTCAAGAACGATTGTACTATTACGAGGCAAAAATGGTTCTATTCAGACTGCAATTACCTCATATGAAGATGATAATGAGATTGTTACTGCACTATTGGTAACGAGTTTGAAGGTAAAGAAGAGTTTGGTTATTGACTAAGTATGCTCTTGTTACATGTGCCTAAGGAAAGAATACTTTGAGACTTTAGAACTAAAATAAGGTGGAGTCATCTGAATCGGTAATAATAAAGCTTGCAAAGTTTATGGTATTGGTTAAGTTACTTTAAATGTTCGATGACCTTGAGTTCCTTCTATGTAATGTGAGGTATGTTTTTGAGATAAAGTGAAATTTGTTGTCCATAAGTATTGTTTATACTAGGCTATTGCATTAGAGTTAAACATCGGGTGTTGAAAATTTTGTATGGTGCATGAATAATGGATAAAGGGTCTAAAATATGTGTGTTATATATTAGAAAATTTCATTATTATTAGTCATGCATAATTAGCTAGTAAAACAATTTCACGAAAAAACCAAAATATGGTATTTGAGATCACAACATGTTTGTGAAATAAATGAGAATAACAAGAAGTTTGTTTCAAAGCATTTAATCATTTTTGTAGGAAACAAGGTTTAAAGAGACTTATAAGAGTTGTTGACACACCTAAACAAAATGGCCTAAACAAACACATGAATGTGAATATTTTGGAGATGGTAACGTTCATGTTGGTGAGAGTTAGATTACATGAATATGAAGTTTGTTTCCGCAAAATGAAATTTATATTTGTATATTAGTAAGGGTCCCATAGTCCCATATGGGGCGATGTGGGAGGCAAGTGATGCATTACCCATAAAGCCCTCATGATCTCCCCTTTCCTAGATATATCACCTATTTACTATATGTAATGCTCCTTCATTAAATATATCACCCACTTCCGGGAAACTCTCTAGATGCTGGAAAATAGGGTAGTCATGTGTACCTACTCCATAATGATGTGGAAGAAGTCACGAGGAAGTTAACCATGATCTCCTGAATAACGGAGGACAAACTACCCACTCGTGTATTCTCTTGAAAGATGTTTGCTTTACTATCGAAATGACAGTTGCTTTACTATCGCAGAAACGTGTGTCATTAGGGTGTACGACGACAGTTGCTAAAACCGCCACTCCAACTGTTATTATCAATCGCGATGGGTTGAAAACTATCATAAATTGCAAGAAGCGACACTTACAAACCGTCGTGAATTTCAATTTGATTTTTGTTTTTAAATTTTGGTTCGGATGGTTTCAAACCGTCTTAAATTTCATTTGGTGTTTAGTCTTCAATGTTGCTTGCGACGGTTTAAGACTACACAAAGATTTATAACCACTGCAAAATTTTTATTTTTTAAGTTATTCAAACATGCTTATAAGTTACAATATAGTAGTAATCTCTAATGTGTAAGCATTAGTTGTAATTATTTTATTTTATAAAAATTGTATTTCTATTTTGAGTGAGCTACCAACGGAGGAGCGACAAAAGAGAAAAAAACAAGAAGATTAGTTCTATTTTAGAATAAAGTAGCCATTTTCATGAGATTATTTCTTTTTGTATGTGTTTATATTTCAATGATGTTCTATCATTTGCTTGATTTGAACAATAACATTAACAGTAAATGGCGTGATCTTAACAAATTCTCCAGCTACTAAAACCAGTCTATACCAATCATGTTATCAAATCAAATAAACACTTGCATAAACTTTGTAGTATCTTTTAATAATTTAATGAAACATGCAATTATTATAGATTACACTGTGATCCCAGGGAGCTTCTGCTTAAGTCAAACACATTATTTGACTTAAGCTCTAGTATGTTAAACTCCATCATTATAATGTTAGTTTGATAGCTTTATGTAAAAATATTCGGTGATAGTATGGTAAGATTTTAACCATGATGATGCTATAGGGAAAAAAAGGTGTAAAGCATAATGATGGTAACTAAGCATATGCTGCCTGCTTCAATATTCCCTCAAAACACTTTTCCACACTCAGACATTATCGTGTCTCACTTGTTTCATATCCATATAGACAAACTTGGTACTATAGAATACACAAGTGATAAATATTCATGTATTTAATCATTTCATCAAACGATAGCATGAAAGTTGTTCATCCAAAAAAATAAAATAAAATCATTTGATATACACTTGGGACATACACTACTAGAAAATTCGCTTTTAGTGACCGATTTAGTGACCAAAAAATTTTGGTCACTGTAGTGACCGAATTAGCCACCGAAATATGATATTCATGAGCCAATTTTAATAGGTCACTAAATCGGTCACTAAAATACATTAGCCACCGATTTAGAGACCAAAATTTAGTGACCGAAATTTCAGTCACTGTAGTGACCGAATTAGCCACCAAAATTTGATATTCATGAGCAAATTTAAAGAGGTCACTAAATCGGTCACAAAAATTTTTTTTTATGCAATTTAATTTATATATATAAATTAGAGACCGAAATTTCAGTCACTAATAATTTTTGTTTTGTTTTTTTATTTTTAATCCTCTTTATTATATTATTATTTCCTTTCCATTTTTTTAAAGATTTTAATTCTCTTTCAATTTTTAATTTTTAATAAAATTTTCATATTTTTTATTGTTTTAACATATAATATATTTGGAAAAAACTATATTTATATATGTTTAAATATAAAATATAACAATAGATGTAAAGTGGTGTAGTGGTAAGTTCTTCTTAAAATATGCGGAGGTCACAAGTTCGATTCCTAGGTATCACAACTTTTGATTTTATTTTATGAAAAAGACTATTAAAATAGGTCTCTAAATCGGTCACTGAATTCGGTCACAAATTCGGTCTCTAAATTTCGGTCACTAAATTCGTCGCAGATGCTTAGCGACTAGCACTTTTTCAACCGAAATATAATGGTCACTAAATCGGTCGCTAAACATTTTAGTGACCGATTTTTAAGCATTTTCGGTCTCTAATTCGGTCACTAAAAGCGAATTTTCTAGTAGTGATAGGTAAAAAAATAGTGGTATGATTTGGTATTCTATAATAATAATAATAATAATAGAAATAATAATAATACTAGAAATGGTTAGCATTATTAATATGAATACGAGAAAGAGTTTAATGAGAAGTAGACATGGCAACGGAGCGGGTCGGAGACGGTTTTTACCTCTCTCAAATCTAAGTCCGAATCACCCAATAATCTTCGTTTTCACCCCTAATTCAAACGGGATAGAAAATTAAAATCCAAACCCGTCCCAAACGAATTTGGGTTGGGTTCGGATATCCCATGCACCATCTATTTAGTAAAATCAATTTTTTAATAAAAATATTTATTTTTTCCAAAATTAAATTACATTGTAAATAATAAAATAAAATAATCTCAAAATATTCATACATACATTTCAAATGTTTTAAATATTAAAAACAAATCAAATTAATAAAATATTGGTCTCATATTTAATATTTTAAATTATCAAAAATAAATAATAATGTACATAATAAAATAAATGGGAGGGGATCGGGGCTGAGTTCGGGTGAGTACTAGTATCCCAATTACCCGACCCGTCCCCATGTATTTTAACCAGAAAAAACTCAAACCCGAATCTAAACTCAATTAAAACAAATTTTCTCCATCAACCTTAAAACGTGTACAAATTTTATTATCATGTCTAATTAGAAGAGTGGCTTAAAGGTTATAATTATTAGTAGTCTATAGATAGTAAGAATATTTTTGTCTAAGTACTATGACTATTCCTAATAACATTATTATTGAGGTTGGTAGGGAAAGTAAGTAAATAAAGGTCATTTTCTAGCTTAGTTGTATCAATCGTCTTTAGAATATGATTCTCCTGTATAAAATAATTAGTAATTGTTGTGAAAAACGATACCAATAACAAAGTATAATAGGGAATTATAGGGGAGAAGAAGAACACAAGAATTGGTTATAACTGCTATTCTTTCACTTTCTCTTAAAACAAGATTACAAGTTTACAAGAATAACAAATAACCCCTCTCACCCTAAATTAGGATTTGCAGCTTAGCAATGATGAGAGACTAGTATGCTATTTATAATAAAACCTAACATACTAACTAATGGGCTTTTTCCACAAGGCCCATTACACAAGCCAACTTAATAAACAAGCTAACTTAACAAATTAGGGTTTAAACACTAAAACCTAATTTAACATGCTAACAACCCTAGCATCTTCGACACAAGCATGTGTACAACCTTCGACTTCATGCTTAACCCTGTCGAACCAAGAAGCTACCCTTCGGCCATACTAGAGTTCGATCCAATATCTCACAAATCTCCACCTTGGACCTAACTCTACAACGTCAAGGAACAAACTAGCTTTCTTCATGCAGCTTTATCAACTGCATACAGTGGAAAAACTTGCAACTCGGCAATGTCTTGGTGATCATATCAGCAGCATTGTCTTCAGTCGAAACCTTCAGCACTTGGACTTCTCCACGCTCGATTACTCCTCTGACGAAATGCAGCCTCACATCAATGTGCTTAGTTCGCTCATGATAGGCTGAATTCTTCGACAGGTGTATTGCACTTTGACTATCACATTTAACAGTGATACCTCGACCTTGAAGTTTCAGCTCCTTCGCAAAACCTTCAAGCCACAATGCTTCTTTCACAGCTTCAGTTAGGGCAATATACTCCGCTTCAGTGGTTGATAGAGCAACAACCTTCTGAAGAGTTGCTTTCCAACTAATTGCTGTGCTAAACATAGTGAAAACATATCCAGAAATAGATTTCCTGGAATCCATACAACCTGCATAATCAGAGTCGACATATCCTTCGATTACTGCTTTACCATCTTCACCCAAGGCTCCACCATAAATTAGGACTCTATTCAGAGACCCATTTATGTACCTTAAAATCCACTTCAATGCTTGCCAGTGAGCCTTTCCAGGATTCGCCATGTACCTGCTTACAAGACTTACTGCGTATGCTATGTCGGGTCTAGTACAAACCATAGCATACATCAAAGAACCAACTATATTAGCATATGGGATGCTATTCATATAGGCTCTTTCCACATCAGTACTGGGACACTGATCAATACTCAGCTTGAATTGAGGGTTTGTTGGAGTCACAACTGGCTTCGAATTCGACATACCAAACTTTTCAAGAATCTTCCGTAGATATGCCTCTTGAGATAGGCATAACTTCGACTTCTTTCTATCTCTTCGAATGTCAATTCCAAGAATCCTGGAAGCAGCTCCCAAATCCTTCATATCGAACTCCTTATTGAGTTCAGCCTTCACCCTCATCACATCTTCGACACTGTTGCTTGCTATGAGAATATCATCCACATAAAGCAACAAAATAACAAATGAATTACCAGGTTGAAATCTGAAGTAAACACAGTGGTCGAACTGACTTCTAATGAAACTTATGCGTGCCATGAACTTGTCGAATCTCCTATTCCACTGTCGAGGAGATTGTTTCAGCCCATACAAGGATCTCTTTAACTTGCACACATAATCTTCCTTCCCCTTTTCGACATACCCTTCAGGTTGCCTCATCAGGAGCGTTTCATCTAGATCACCATACAAGAACGCAGTCTTCACATCCATCTGTTCCAGTTCAAGATCGAACTGTGCCACCATGGCAAGCAACATTCGAATGGACCTATGCTTCACAACAGGAGAAAACACATCATTGAAGTCGACACCTTCTTTCTGAGTGAAACCCCTTGCAACTAACCTTGCCTTATATCTTTTCGACGTCACTCCTTCAATTCCTTCCTTAACTTTGAAAATCCATTTACAGCTGACTAACCTTGCCCCAGCAGGTTTCTTGATCAGTTCCCAAGTGTGATTATCATGAAGAGATTTCATCTCATCATCCATGGCCTTCAGCCATTCAGTCTTATTTCGACTCCTCATAACTTCCTTATAGTCTCTAGGTTCTTCGTCTAGAACCTCACTTGCAGAGATTAAGGCATAAGCTATAAGATCTGCATATCCAAGTCTTTGAGGTGGCTTGATGACTCTTCTCGACCTATCTCTCGACAATAGGTAGTCATCGTCAGTTTCCTCAACTTCAGCATCTTCTGCTTCTTCTTCGACTTCATCTGGGATATGCAATTCAGCATCAACATGCTCCACCTCAACAGGAATTTCTACCTGTTCCAGCTCTTCGTCAGATGTTTCTGTACTTCGACCAACATCATCAGTTTTCTTAAAAGCCATTTCGGCTTCATTGAAGACTACATCTCGACTGGTGATACACCTCCTGTGACCTGGCTCTAGGCACCATAGCCTATAAGCTTTGACTCCTTCAGGGTATCCCATGAACATGCATTTCAGAGCTCTAGGTTCGACCTTGTCTTGCCTAATGTGAGCATAGGCTACACAGCCAAATACTCTCAGTTTGTCGAGATCTGGTGGATGTCCCGACCAAACTTCTTCAGGTGTCTTCATATCTAACGCTGTCGAAGGACATCTGTTTATCAGATATGTTGCTGTCGAAACAGCCTCAGCCCAGAACACCTTCTTTAACCCCGCACTAGTCAACATACATCTAACTCTCTCCAAAATAGTTCGATTAAACCTTTCAGCCAAACCATTTTGTTGTGGAGTACCTGCAGTAGTTCTATGCCTTGCAATACCAGAGGTAGCACAAAAACTGTCGAATGCCTCATTGCAAAATTCAAGGCCATTGTCGGTTCTCAACCTCTTGACCTTTCTGCCAGTCTGATTTTCAACCAGAGTCTTCCAACTTTTGAAATTCTCAAACGTTTCATCCTTAGTCTTCTGGATGAATACCCATAATTTTCTGGAATAATCATCTACTATGGATAGGAAATACCTTGCCCCAGAATGTGATGCACACCTTGCAGGCCCCCAAAGATCAGCATGGATGTAATCAAGGGATCCATGTGTTCTTGATTTGCCTTTGTTGAACTTCACTCTGCAAGATTTTCCAAGTACACAGGGTTCACAAAACTTCAGCTTTTCGACTTTGTCTCCACCAAGCAGATTTTGTTTCCCTAATTCGACCAGACCCCTTTCACTGACATGGCCCAATCTCATGTGCCAGATTTCAGTTTTCGACAAAGGTTTCGTGGATGCAACATTTGTCGAACCACTTACAACTTCAGCCTCAAGGGTATACAAGCCTTGTTTCTTCACGCCTCTCAAGACTTCCTTCGAACCCTTCATGACTCTTAGGATACTTTTCTCTCCTTGGAAAACATATCCTTTCTTGTCGAATTCACCAAGAGAAAGCAGATTTCTCTTCAAATCAGGAACATACCTGACTTCAGTCAACAACCTTATTGACTCATCATGGAGCTTGAATCTAACAGATCCAATACCTGCAATCTTGCAAGCCTTGTTGTTTCCCAGCAATACTGATCCACCATCTTGATCACATAATTCCTCGAACAAGTCTTTGTTTGGAGTCATGTGCCAAGTGCAACCTGAATCCATAATCCACTCTCTCTTAGAGTCACTGCTTGAAACCACAAGAACATCAGATGATTCAAAATCATCTTGAACAATGGCAGCGTTGCCATTATCCTTACCTCCATGATATTTCAGGCGTTCAGGGCACACCTTTCTTGTGTGACCCTCCTTTTTACAATGGTAGCATCGAATGCCAGATGCTTCGCCACTGTAAGACTTCGACTGGCTTTTGCCTTTCTTCTTGTCGAACTTACCATCCTTTCGTAAGAGTTTTCCTTTAACGGCCAAACCTTCGCCAACAGTCGAAGGTTTATGCTCCTTTCGTTCATTCAAGTCCTTAGAGTACAAGGCTGATTGAACTTCTTCAAACGTCAGGGACTCCCTTCCATACAAGAGAGTTTCTTTGAAGTGAGCATGTGATCTAGGCAAAGAACACAATAGTAACAGCGCTTGATCTTCATCATCGATCTTCACATCAATATTTTCAAGATCAAGAATCAGCTTGTTGAACATATCCAACTGCTCAGCCAATACTTTGTCTTCAATCATCTTGAATGAATACAAAGCTTGCTTCAGGTAGAGTCGATTTACCAGCGATTTGGTCATATACAAACTTTCAAGTTTCACCCATAACCCTGATGCCGTCGTCTCCTTTGATACCTGTCGGAGAACCTTATCACCAAGGCTCAACAAAATTGCGCTGTGTGCTTTCTCGATCATAGTTGTCTTCTCCGCTGCCGTTAATGCAGCATTCATGGCTGCCTCTCCCTTCAACGCTTCCAAACAACCCTGCTGAACCAGTAGGGCTTTCATCTTCAAGCGCCACAGACCGAAATCATTCACTCCGGTGAATTTTTCAATCTCATACTTTGTTGACGGCATCTTCTCCACGCTCACCGCACCAATTTGTTGTGAAAAACGATACCAATAACAAAGTATAATAGGGAATTATAGGGGAGAAGAAGAACACAAGAATTGGTTATAACTGCTATTCTTTCACTTTCTCTTAAAACAAGATTACAAGTTTACAAGAATAACAAATAACCCCTCTCACCCTAAATTAGGATTTGCAGCTTAGCAATGATGAGAGACTAGTATGCTATTTATAATAAAACCTAACATACTAACTAATGGGCTTTTTCCATAAGGCCCATTACACAAGCCAACTTAATAAACAAGCTAACTTAACAAATTAGGGTTTAAACACTAAAACCTAATTTAACATGCTAACAACCCTAGCATCTTCGACACAAGCATGTGTACAACCTTCGACTTCATGCTTAACCCTGTCGAACCAAGAAGCTACCCTTCGGCCATACTAGAGTTCGATCCAATATCTCACAGTAATAAAATAAATGGTAGAATTTATGGAAGAATGCACTAAATATAAGTAATTAAAATTCCGACTCAAAATTTTATAAATTGACCAAAGCTTAAAACATACATAGTGTAAAATATAAAATTACAAGTTTCACTTCGACATAATAATGATATGTTATATTTGACTCTGCCGAATACAATTAATTTCTACAACCTCGCCATAGTCAAATACTATCTTTCGACAGAACATCGAATTACAACTTCTAATATAAAAAACCCTTTTTTTAATATAATATTTTGAATCCCCTCTCCACCTAAATCTTTCAAATATTTCTATTCTATCATTCTCTTTTTTTCAATTTTTTATCCTTTATTCCACTTCAATAATAATATTTAAACAATTCTAAATATCCAAAATTATTTTGCTTTATGCTTGCTATTTCTAATACTACTTGTTTATTCACTTTATCTAAATCTATAAAATAAGGGTATATCAATATGTACCCCAACTAGGCCCTCCTCTAAAAAACAACTAATGTTGTCCATCATCCATTGGGTAATAAACATAAAAAACATATGAAATGAATGACGATGATGACACACTTTGCTCGATTGTTTCAAGTTTGTGCAGTTTGCAGAGATGATGCTTCATATAAGTACCAATTGTTTAACACACCACGCAATGCAATGCATAACAATTTGCAGATTTTGTTGTGTGTTAGTTATAAATTATTCACATCTTTATTGATTCCAGTAATCTTTTCTCAATCTGTCTCTCAACTTACATACCCTTTTGTCGATTCAAGTAAACTATTCTTAAACTTTTATTTCAAATAAACACATTCTACTACGGTCTAATTTATAAGCAAAAATTTTCTTTTTAAGTTCATTGAATAATGAACATATCTAGTCTATATAATAGACAAGATATATTCATTATTCAATGAACCTAAAAAGAGAATCTTTACTTATAAATAAGGCCAGAGTGAGTATTTGATTCTATCATAAAAAAATTGAATTTAACTGTTGTAAAAGTGATTTTAATTAAACATAAATTGAATATAAAAGTAATTTATGAGTAATTATATATATATATATATATATATATATATATATATATATATATATATATATATATATATATATATATATATATATATATATATATATATATATATATATATATATATATATATATCAACATTATGAAAAAGAATAAGAGTAATTAATAAAATAATAGAGAATAAAAAAATGTCTCATCATATTCTGGTACGCGAAATGTTGATTTTCATTATAGCCGAAAAAGTTTAATCCCTTTTTGAGATGAAAATCAAATTACAACTTTAAAGGGCAATTCGGAGATTAAATATTTTTCTATTTTTAAAAATGATTTTTATAAATATATATTTTTAAAATATTAGATTTTTCTTAATTTATTATTTTATAATTAAAAAATTAATTCTAAAATCAAGTAACAGAAATATATATTATTCAAAACTAAAACATAGTCAAAATCTCACATATTTTTAAATGATATATTAAAAAAAAAACGAATAACTATTCATATTAGATTTAAAATTAAGTGATTTTGTTTTGAAAATTCGATATTAAAAAATGGTAAATTATTTAAAATAACATTAAAAAAATTATTTCAATTAGTTTTAGTTAAAACATTTTTTTAAAAATTCTTTGTATATTTTTTTAAGCAAACACATATAATATTAAAGAAACATATAATATATTTTAAAAAAAGAAAGAGGACCTTAGCCTTATATCCTAAATAATATGTTTAATCAACCAAATCACATTCAAACAACAATATAGATAAACATTGACACATGCATTGCCTCCATCTATATGTTTTCTTTCCCAAACCATGATATTCTTTTCTCAAAAATAATTTAAAGTTAGTTATTTTTAGAATTTTGTTAACTTATGTCCTAAAGAATAAAGTTAAAATGAAGATTGAATAGATTTGACTATTAAAAAAATTAAATATTTTAGTTAGAAAAATTAAAAATACAATTATATATATATATATATATATATATATATATATATAAGAATCCTCCTAAATAAACATAACATTGTGGAGTGACCTATAATCCCACCTAACATTGAACCCCAAGCTATTGGAAGTGGTAACCCTACAAGATATTATTAGGAAAATGACAATTTACGAGCACGTGAAGATTTTGATCCTCTTTACCTCATTCATTTGTCCTCTCTTCTAATTGCCCTCAAATTTATGGAACTCTTATATGGACTTATCTTCTTAGTGTTTGAGATTTGTGTCCCTCGTCTCAATTCATTCAACATTTTCCCAAAGTTTTATATGGATTCATTTCATTAGTTTAATCATAACATCTAATACAAATAGAATATTCAATCTAACAAAGTTGTTTGATCACAGTTAAACTATAAGAAAGTTGATAAAATTGTAGATAAGAAGTTGATTCATATTTCGAAAGATCATGAATTTAACTTTTATTTTGATGTTAGAATCGCTTGGATAAATAATTTGTAAATAACATTATAAATAGTTTTTGAACTCCGATGCTTATTTTAATATTAATGGATTCTTGAATCTAACTCATTTAAACTTTTTCAAAATCACAAAATAATGTTGAAATTTACATAAACTAGTTTGATCAAATTGATAAATCTAATGGATGAATCAGTAGACATCATAGAAATATTCATAAATAATGATAAAAATTGTTTGATTCAATTTTCTGATGTATAATATACATTAAAATCATCATTGGAATAGATCCTCGACTAATAGAGAAGTTTCTAGGACAAGCCTTCTATGATATAAAAAAATGGGATAAATAACATTCACCCCCTGCCATATGGGCGAGTTTTGAGTTTGCCCCCTATTAAATTTTTTTGTTAGATTCCCCTCTTATAAAACACAGATTCCATTTCTGGAACCCCCTATTCCCTTGTTTGGCTGACTGGGCATAGAGAATCCGGTGACTTGGCATCCATCTGGCTGGCGACTTGGCAAGTTTGGAAAAATTAGAAAATGCAGATTTCTAAAATTTGGCCAACATAGGGCTCGAACCCAGTCCCCCCAAGTCAAATAACACCAACTTACCACAACCACTAGGCCACTATGTCAATTGTGTTATTTTATGAAACTTAAAGATATATACTGTATATTTAGTATTATATTAAGATATATATTATAGCTAATATATATAAAACGTTAATATATATTATAGCTAATATATATAATTTTAATATATATTATAAATTTAAAACGTTAATATTTATATAAAAAATATAAAACGTTAATATTTGTTAGGAATTTATAAATTAATATTACTCAATAATTTTAAAATTAACATTTTTCTTATTAATTGTATTGTTAAAGTTTTAATCTTATTAATTATAATTATTAACGGTTTTTTAATATTTAATTATATTAATTTTATAAAATGTTATATATATTAACAGTATATTAAAAAAATAAAATGTTATATATATAAAATGTTAGTTATTAAAAGTAAAAAAAATAAAATAATATATATATATATATATATATATATATATATATATATATATATATATATATATATATATATTAACAGTATATGAAAAAAATAAAATGTTATATATATAATTAAATACAGTTAATTAAATAGTATATAACAAATATTAGTTTATATAATATATACAGTTAATTAAATATTATCCTAATTGTATACTAATGTTTTTAAAAACTAACAAACATTTTATTTATAAACTAACATTTTTTATAAACTAATAAACATTTATTAAAAAACAATATAAATGTTTAAAAAATACAATATAAAAAAAATGTTATATAAAAAAACGTTATATACTGAGTAAAATAAAACTTTATAAAAAAAACATTATAAAAAAATATTACAAAAAATGTTATAAAAAAACGTTATAAAAAATTGTTATAAAAAAACATTATAAAAAACGTTATAAAAAAACGTTAATAAGCAACATTTTTTCTAACATTAATATATATATTATATTAACGTTTTAAAACAAAAAAAACAATTTAAAAAAACAAAAAAACAAAAAAAAAACGTTAATATATATAAAACAAAAAAATGTTATAATTACATATAAAACAAATGAAATGTGTTGGTGTAGCGGTTGGGTATTTGTTGCTTGTACTAAGGGTCTTGGGTTCAATTCCTATGGAGACCATTTTTTAGAATTAATATTCTATAAAGATATCCAGCCAAACAAACAAGAGATTCCCAGCCAAACAAGAGATTCGGCCAAACAAACAAGAGATTCTCACGCCTAGTCAGCCGCCCAGTCAGCCAAACAAGGGAATAGGGGGTTCCAGAAATGGAATCTGTGTTTTATAAGGGGGGAATCTAACAAAAAAAATTTAATAGGGGGCAAACTCAAAACTCGCCCATATGGCAGGGGGGTGAATGTTATTTATCCCTAAAAAAATTGGCTTCAATGGAACTACACGTCAAACAAAGTATCCAAGAAAAAAAGGGGGAAATTTTGCTAGCTAAAGAAGAGACTTACACCTAGTCTCTATGTTTTACATGGAAGAACTTGATGAGAATATGTTATCTAATTCCATGGCATGTACAATGACATTTACAATCCAAAAAGGGAAGATATACTTATGTCTTGCCTTGAGGTCTTCCAATGAAAATGACATCAATTCATATTCATTAGAGTACACAATCGGACATGCTTTTGAAATCCCTAAAGATCACAAAATAATTGATTATATGCTTAAAGATAAGAAGATCTAACTACTAGATGGTCATTAAGTTCCTACAAGAAAGAATATCAAAGGCAAAATATATTGCAACTGGCACAAATCTTGTAATTTCTCCAAGTTAAACTGCATGGTTTTCTAGAAAGTCATTCATAATTCAATCATTGAAAAATATTGGTTAGCCATTAAAAATATTGGTGAAATGACATATGATGAACTATGTGTATGCAGGTTTAATCAGAAAATGATCAAAGCTAAGCAAGACATGCATATTGTCAACATCATGATTTTGATGATGATAACTCATGAAGATACAACATGAATTTGATTACAAATCATGAAGATACATCATGGCCATGATGACAATAACACATAAACACAAGCAAGTGCTAAAACTTTGTTTCAGCGGTCAAAAATGCAAAAGACAATTAATCAAGATATCTGAAGATTATGGTTTAATGAAAAGTACTGTAATACCATATGATGATGACATTAGAATTGAAGATATATCAATCCTCATACCCAAGAAGATTCAAGTGAAGTGCTTATGAGATTGGTTTATCCAGCAAGAGACTTGAAGAGAATATTCTGTGGGAGTATGAAAACTCGCATGTTTGTGTCTGACTGATTAGTGTTTTATAAAAAGACAATTCATTTTTGTAAAGTAATATGGCTAAATCACTAAAACTCTTTTTGAAACTTCTATTTCTCAAAGAAAATAACCTAATATTGTTTTGGTGTATTGATTAGTGTCGAAATGTCATTATTTTAAGTATATATTTGTGACACTTATCGATTCTATTCTTTTGATTTTTGTAATAAAATCCCAACTTTTGTGTAAATATTAGTATAATTGAGTTTTGATTTATTTTGTGTAGCGTTTGATAGTTTTTCCTTTGTTTTATAGGTATTGATTCATATTCAAGCCTCGAGGAATAAAGTGTCGAAGGCACGACTTCGATTACGCAGTTTTGGAGCAAAATAATGGAAATTCTGCAGAAGCCCGCTTAGCCAAACTAAAGCGCACTAGGAGATTCACAAACAGAGAAGTAGAGTTTTCCAAAGCTCGATTAGCACGGTTAGCTCGCTAAGCAATATTTCCTTTACTGTACTAGATATTTTAGGGAATAAGTGTAGCTCGTTTAGCCAGCCTATCTCGCCAAGCGAGTTTGTGCAGATTTTTTTTATATTCTTTCATTTGTAACATAGTTAAGTTATGGGGTTTTGGGGATTTTTGCTCCCAAACTTCATCACTTTCATTCTTAGATTAGGATTAGCTTAGAAAACAATTATGGAGCTTGCATTTTGATGACTGGAGGTGGATTGATCGTCGATCGGAGCTGACAAACTGGGAGATTTTCGACTCATTTCTCTTCTTCTTTGTGTATTCTCTCAGTTGGGTTTTGTTTGTATATTTATTTTGAACTCATGTATATTTGTCGCCCATGGCGTTATATAGAATATGCTTTACAAATATGTGTTGATTGTTGTCTTAGATTTTTGCTCTGTGCTAGGGGTTTGGGTTGTTATAGACATATACTGCTCAAATCCTTATCTAGAATGATTATCTGTTAGTTTCTGAACTTTAGAGATGGATTTAGAGCTAACAATCTGTATGAGTGTCGAAGCTTAATGCTTACGTGTTGGTTGTGTCAGTTGAGAGATTGTCGATACAATTTATATGGATGTCTATTGTGTTCTCGAGGTTGGTTAGGAGATCGTCGCCGAGATGATATAGTGGTTCTCTCAACTTTGGGTTAGAAATGACTTAGGGTGTGAGTGATGTTGGGTGACATTGATGAGTATTGTAGGTTGAGTGTAACTGGTCGATGAGTTTTAGTTTGCAAGGAGTGAATATATTTACATGCCTGATAAGTTATTTCTTTCTTAAGAATGTATTTTTTTCTTATTTATATCTTTTAACTTTTTGTTCATTCCAACCCAAGCTTGAAAACGTAGAAACAGTTGAATGACATTCTACGACCATCTCTGTGGACACGATAAATCCCTGATAAATATTTCCAAATCTTTTGTTGCTTTCCTTATACAGCTTCAACAAAATGGCGCTGTTGTCGGGGATGCTTTGTTAGAATTGTATCGCAATAGTTGCCGCGGTTTTGAGCTTTGTATAAATCGTATATATTGTATATGCTTAGTTGTAAATTTTCACCTATAAATGCTTTGTATATGTTTACATATAAGTATACTTTTTTTGTTGAATGTTGGTGAAACAAGTTAAACTCGGATTAACTCTTTAATTACAAATATACACTTTTTAACTTGCGTATCCAACATTCACCAAATTTTCCTTTTGTATGTTAATATTTGTATATGTTCATACTTGTATATGTGTGTTTTTCTCTTATGTTCGTGCAATTGTTGTATATATTTGTACCGTAACGTTTGTTAAGTGTTTTGGTTAGGGTAATTTCTTTAGGTTGCGCGGTGAGACATCACCATGGCATGATGAGAGGATGTTAATTTCCAGGCACTAATACAATAAAGACGTCGAGCTAACTACGTAAAACAAACGCTTGTTTGGAGGCACCTCAACAATTTTAAGTTTTGTTTATTTTTATGTTTATAAGGTATTTAGGTGAAGTGGTGTTGAGCTTGAAAGATCAGACCCAAGTTTGATTTTTCTGTTATAGCTTAGTGAGGTTAGCTCGCTTAGCGCACTCAGGAAAATTTGCCCCACTTTTGGGTGAGGCTGAAGTACCAGAGGCCCTTTTGGTTTTTCAGAATTTCTCTGCTATCGCTTAGCGAGGTTAGCTCGCTTAGCGCGCTCTGAGAAATTTCTCTTCTTCCCTTTGTGCCAGTTGTAACCATTTGGCTGCCGTTTTCCCACTTCCACCACTATTATTTAGTAGTATATAATAATAATATTTTTCTAATTCTTTTGTTGGTTGTTTGTACTCAAATTTTGGTCCGGTAATCGAAGATTTTTGAGGTGATTTTCCAAAGCTTGAGTGTTTCAACTTGCAGATGTATGGTAGGATATTGTTTTTGAAGTTGTATCATTCAAGGTACTCATTTATCGCTTTCCATCGCATAACTTGTTTAGGAAACTTTTCATTTGTATAATTACCATGCCATTCATTCTTTTGCATTACTTATTAATTGAATCATTGTAGTTCCTAACTCCCAAATGTGAGGAAGCTTTCCATTATTCATATATGTTGGAGGCCACAATCTTTGCTTTAACTGGATTTTATTATGCTTAATCTTTTGTTTATGTTGATTTTATGAAAGCATGAAAAAGGATCAAGGCATTTTGTTTCATTTTGAGCACAACCACCTTAGCCAAATAGTCAATTCATCTTGTGAGTGTGTGATCATTTGTTACCCCCTTTGAGATTTTTGTCAACACCCATGTTATTTCTTGAACTTCTATACTTGCATTTAGTTCACTTATTTTTGTATGGATGTTGATTCCTTTTTTCTTGAACCCTCAACTTTGTGTTGTTGTATGAATTTTTTTCTTGTCTTAGAAAGTAGGGAGTATTCATATTATGATGTGGTTGAATTCAAGTTGGGAGAGAGAAATGATTATGTACTTATTTGGTTGTTACCATGAGGTTGGAAAGAAAAAGAAAAAAAAAAGAAAGAAAAAATGTGAAAAAGTTTTGAGAAAAAGAAAGGATAATAGAAGCGAATAATTGTGCTAATATGTATTGTGATTGGTTTGAGAAACTTGTGGTTTAGGAAGAAGTTTAATTGAGATTTGTAAAGTCCTTGTGATTCTTGCTATTGTAATTTCAATATGATTTTTGGATGAATGTATAATTTAATCTTTTATTTGCAAGATTGTTGGATGAGTGTTAAAAGTCCTTCACCTTTGTGTGTTCTTCATCCATTGATGATTTTTGCTAGGTGTGATTCATGATGTGAGAATGTATTGTTTTAGAATGTTTTGTATGATTTTTGTACTTAGAATTCGTTTTGTTTTTATGTTGTCGTTGTAGGATTGTGGTAAGTATTTACGTTGTTTATACGTTTTTGTATTGAGCCATACATTTGTTTTTGATTTTTCTAAACTTGTTGATTCACGATTCTTTGGTTTATTGCTTTTGAATCTTTGATTTATTTGACATTGTTTGAGGACAAACAAAGTTTCAATTTGGGGAGAGTTTGATAATTGCCGAAATTTCATTATTTTGAGTATATATTTGTGGCACTTATCGATTATATTCTATTGGTTTTTGATATAAAATCCCAAGTTTTGTGTAAATATTAGTATAATTGAGTTTTGATTCGTTTTGTGTACTATGTGATAGTTTTTCCTTTGTTTCATAGGTATTGATACATATTCGAGCCTCAAAGAATAAAGTGTCGAAGGAACAACTTTGATTACACAGTTTTTGAGCAAAATATTGGAAATCCTGCAGAAGTTCGCTTAGCCAAGCTGAAGCGTGCTAGGAGATTTCCTTTACTGTACTAGATATTTTAAGGAATAAGTGTAGCTCGCTTAGCCATCCTATCTCGCTAAGCGAGTCTGCGCAGATTTTTCTTTGTATTCTTTCATTTATAACATAGTTAGGTTATGGGATTTTGGGGATTTTTTCCCCCAAACTTCATCACTTTGATTCTTAATTAGGATTAACTTAGAAAACAATTATGGAGCTTGCATTTGGATGATTGGAGGTGAATTGGTCGTCGATTGGAACTGACAAACTGAGAGATTTTTGGTTCATTTCACTTCTTCTTTGTGTATTCTCTTAGTTGAGTTTTGTTTGTATATTTACTTTGAACTCATGTATATTTGTCGCCCATGGCATTATATTTACAAATATGTGTTGATTGTTGTCTTAGATTTTTTCCCTGTGCTAGGGTTTGGGTTATTATGGACATATACTGCTCAAATCCTTATCTAGGATGACTATCTATTAGTTTATGAACTCTAGAGATAAATTTAGAGCTAACAATCTGTATGGGTTTCGAAGCTTAATGCTTCCGTGTTGGTTGTGTCGGTTGAGAGATTGTCGATACAATTGACATGGATGTTTGTTGTGTTGTTGAGGTTGGCTGAGAGATCGTCACTGAGATGATGTAGTTGTTCTATCTACTTTAGGTTAGAAATGACTTAGGGTGTGAGCGATGTTGGGTGACATTGATGAGTATTGTAGGTTGAGTGTAACTAGTCGATGAGTTTAAGTTTATGAGGAGTGAATATATTTACATGCCTGATAAGTTATTTCTTTCTTAAGAATGTATTTATTTTCCCGTTTATATCTTTTTACTTTTTGTTCATTCAAACTCAAGCTCGAAAACATAGAAACCGTTGACCCCTTTATGACATGACGAAGTCTCATGTGCCATAACTTCGTCTTCAACATAGGTTCTGTGGATGTAAAATCTAATGAACTACATACAACATTAGCCTTAAGGGAATACAATTCTACCTCTTCATGCCTATCAAGACTTCCTTTGACCCCTTTATGACTCTCAGGATACCTTGCTCTCCTTTGAAAACATATCCTTTATTGTCAAATTCACCAAGAGAAATCAAATTTCTCTTAAGAGCAGGTACATACCTAGCATCAGTTAACAAATTTATGGACTCATCATGAAATTTGAATTTAATATATCTAATCCCTACAATTTTGTAAGCTTTGTTGTTTCCCATCAGCATTGAGACTTTTGTAGAATTTTACCTTTCTTCTTCTTCTCAAACTTACCATCCTTCTTCGAGAATTTTTCTTTTACAGACATTCCTTCACCAACAGATGGTGGCTTCTACTCCTGCTTTTTGTTCAGATCTTTAGAGTACAAGGCCGATTAAACTTGTAACACCCCAATTCTACCCAAGCATATAGGTACAAATATCAGAGTATAAAAATTAAATTCATAAAAACAATTAGGGTATTACACTTAAGTAACCTCATCACCAAACATAACATACTCGCAAAAGATGCGTAACACAATTAATCAAAGAGGAAAGATTCTCATAAACACTTGACAGTATTTATATATATATATATATATATAATATGAATACATCCAAAGAATCAAATATACAACAAAAGGATCCTATAAGCATCATCTACAAAATAAGTGTTCGATCCCCCCTAGGTGTTACGTATCACGAGCGGACGACACCAAAACGGACGACTACTAAAAGAGCACCTACGCTTGCGGATCACCTGCACATTACCCACGAGTAGGTAACATTAAGGCAGAAGGGTGAGAATATAATTTATAATGAAAAGCATGATAAATATAGTAATGCTAACAAGTATCATCAAGAATCATACAACAAGGTAATCCACTAAGTCAGCCACAATCAATATATAAGTAATGCGATAAACGAGGAAGAACATAATGGTAAGTACAGATGGAGATGAATGAGACTCGACTATGCATATGCATGTGGTACCAAATCCGGAGTAAACTCCTCCTTGTCATTATGACAAATACACCTTGCCGAGCATTATGCTGGGACTTCTTTCCCTCAAGAAAATACACCTTTGTCGAGCAGTAAGTGTAGTACTCTACAGGGTTCTTTACTTTGTTTTTCATTCCATGTTGTTGAGAGGTTCTTGTGAAATAGGTGGGACCTAAGGTGTTTGTTTGATTATGCTCGCAAAGATCATCGCGATCCTCTGCATACATATCCCTTAAAGGGAATCAGAGCATCTGTAGCTCGGGGTCTACGGGTGCTAAGGTTTGAATGGTTTTTTTTTGTTTTGTTTTGCTCGCCAAGGATCGACCTTGTGCCTACGTATTCTCAAAGGGATGTTGAGAAAGTCAGAGCAATCGTAGTTCCCACTTATGCTAGTGGAAGCAAAGAAAAATAGATAAATGTCGTCTAAATGCTAGATGTATCTAATCTATATCATCACATACATCTGTTTGATTTTTGTTTGTTCAACCAGCCTTGTGGCAAAAACTTTCAATGAAGTCAGCCTTGTGACAAAAAGTTTTGATTAATCAGCCAGCCTCGTGGCAAAAGTTTCAATGAAGTCAGCCTTGTGACAAAAACTTTGATTAATCAGCCAGTATGGTGGCAAAACGGTTTGATTGATTAGCCAGCCTTGTGGCAAAAAGAAGTTTGATTGATTAGCCAACCTTGTGGCAAAAAAGTTTGATTTTGATTGATTGATTGTTTGTGATGATATAGAAGAGATACTCCTATCATAGAGATGATAAATGTCTAATCTCCTAGGGTATTTTGATTTGGATATTGGGGATGCTTATAAGAAGCCCGTGGGTTCTTGTACGAAGCCCAAGAGGAGGCTATCCGAGGGTCCTTGCATTGTAAGCCCAAGAGGAGGCTATGGGAGGGACAATCCAGGGTCCTTGCATTGTAAGCCCAAGAGGAGGCTATGGGAGGGTCACTCGTTTGTACAAAGCCCAAGGGGAGGCATGGTATAGTTGGTTTGAGCTCTTAGAGCGATTTCACCGGGAAACCATACTCTATGTCCTAACCTAAACTAGTGGAGATTCTTTGCACGAAGCCCAATAGGAGGCTATGGGGAACCTAGTGTTGTACTAAGTTGAACAAATATATATAACACAATCACAAACATGAACAAGTACGAACAAATATGAACGAGTACATGAACAAATATGAACAGTTATACATATATATGACAAAGTGTGTGTATATAATGGAGTTTATGAAGGAAATATACCTGTAAGCATGATCCATTTGTATATACGGGGCTCGGGACTCATACTCGGGGAGAGGTCCACTTGAGTTTATTCAAAGCTATGTAAACAGGTATTCACAAAAAGGGCTTGGGACTTATACCTACGTGGAGGCCCATGGTATATTTTTGGGAAGATTTAAAGAAAACCTTCATTTTTGATTTGTTATTCAAAGTAAAAAAAAACGCATTGATTGAGATATGTACAAAAATGCGTACAATGAAATACCTAATTTCATGTACTGGAATGGGTATGTACAAAAGGGCTTGGGACTTATACCTACATGGAGGCCCATGGTATATTTGAAAAGCTTGAAGTTTTGTTGTTTTGAAAATGATTTGAAAACTGTTTTGAAAAGATTTTGTTTTGAAGAAGTTTTATTGTTTTGAAAACTGTACAAAAAGAAAAGAAATGGGACTTACACTCTCTAATATTCGAGAGGCCCCACTTCGTTTTGAAAATCAATTGATCAATTAAAAAGATTTAATCAAAAAGAAGTGGCTTATCGTTTTGAAAAAGAATCGCGATCGCTCGTCTTAAAACGATTTGAATTTGACAAAAGTCAACTTAATTAAGTTAAAACAAGTTTTAATGCTTAATTAAGACCTAAATGATTAGGGTTTGATCACAAAAAATATTTACAAGTGATTAGGTTAAAAATTAAATGAAAAACAATTTTTAAAGTATTTAAAAACACTTAAAAATGTATCATTTTAAACCTAATTAAAAACATATTAAATAAATCCTTTTTTGTGATTTTTTTTGATATTCATGAAATATATGTGTTAAATAAAGAGTGTACAAAAAATGAATGAAAAATGAATTAATTTGATGTGTTAATTAATTAATTGAAGTTGTAAAAGAAAATGAAAGAAAATAGTTGTTAAAAAAAAGTTTTTGGTCCCTAGGGGTGTTGAACCCACGCCCCCTCTCTTACCAACCAAAACATGGACCAACTGAGCTGCGCGTGCAGCTTGTTTATGATACGCGTTCAATATATTATATTTTAAAACAGTTATTTGAATTCTTCAAACCAAAAAACGCGCCAAGAACACAACCCTAACTGATTTTTGAAAATCATCAAATCTGTGTTGTTTTGATCAAGTGAAGGGTCTATTCCGCTCGGTTTTTCACAAGGATCATGATAGTGGCCTTTGATTTCATTTATTTTCACTCTAAAGTCATCAATTTTCTGGAAATCGTGAAGAACCCTAATTCTGAGATTGATCATGAAATTGTGTATGTGCAAGATAAATAGCAATTGATTGAGGGTTAATGATCCTTATGTGTGCAGAAATGAGATGGTATGTTCATATTTCATTTATGATGCATGATTCATAGAGTTTGAAGTTCATGAGACTTACCTTCAAAAACGACCAAAGTGGAGATTGAATTCTTCAGTAGAGGTGTTACAGAAGTTGTTGCTCGATCTGAACAGCTTCAATGATGATTATAGAACATGTCTGGATGCTTGGAGTGGATTAAAAACATCTGGATCATTCCATGGAACCCGATCTGCAGTAGAACCAAGTGTGAATCGAGCCTGAGGATTCTGAAGTTTTTGATTGATGATGAGTGTTGGGATAGTTCATATGTGACATATATGAGGTGTTGGAAGTGTTAGTTTGGACAGAAATGATCTTGAATGGATTTTGGCATGATAAGGCTCAATTTTGGTTCATGTGGAAGTGAGGTAGTGATTCTGAGATTTGAGTGTTTTTGGGGTGTGTGAGTGATTCAAACACATCCCATATGATGTTTATGGTTTGCTAGAATCATCACTTTGGCCATAGCTTCAAGGATTTGGAGGTTGGGATTTCTACCTCACTTTGAAACATGAAACTTGCAATTCAAGAAAGAAAGAGAAAACCCATGCTTTGTGAGGTTTTGGTGTCATTTTGAATGAGGTAATGACCTCTATTTATAGGCCAAAGAGTCTGAACTTAGAGCTTTGCAACTTGCTTCAAGAAGTGATGATTTGGCATTTGGAGATAGAAAGGAATCTTACCATTTAATGCATATGGTTAAAGTAACTAAACCATGGTTATTTTGGCCAAGCTTCTTATCTCTTTCCTATCTGATCTTCAATCAGAAAAATATCATTCAATCATTGCTTTGGTGTGTCATTACTTGCATTATTTGGCAAATTGGTTCATAACTTTGCAAAAATGGCTTGAAATTTCAAGTGAAATGGTCACTAATGTCAAAATTCAAAACCATAGCTACACTCCATATTTTTTCATGCTCTTGGACATTTTGGAAAGCTCATATTACATACTTCAAAACCCTAGTTGAAAGTTTCTTCAAGATCCTTAAGGAAGTGGGTGAAAAAGATCCATGAACTTTGAGAAAAATGAAGTTTTAAGTGAAGTTTTCAAAAAGTACCAACTTTGAAGCTCCATATCTCTTAAATGGTTGATCTTATGGAAAAATATTATATGTGTCAAAGTTGTTTATTGGATCAAAATCTACAACTTTCATGTTGGAAGTTTTTTTTAGTTTGTAGGTGAAATTTTGAGAAATTCCCATCCAAAGTTTGGAAAAAACCATGAAAAACACTTAGAAAATTTTTCTAAGTATGAAAGTCAAACTTTTGACTTTTTGATTCTTGATTAATTTTCTTGATTTTTCTTGATCAAATGACTTCTCATATCATATATTGATGATTTAAAACTTCAAAAGTCATGGTTGACCAAAATTCCCCAAAAGTCAATGGTGATCTTGTACAGTTGACTTTTTCTGACGAATCGCGTTTCTGGAGATTTCAAGTGAACCAAGATATCCTCTTCAAAGTAATGGTATGAATGGATAATATTGAGGTATTAGAGGATATTGAGCCATGGTTTGAGTTGTAGCATCATTTCCTTATTAAAAGGTCAGTTGTTCAGATGAATTAGGTCAAAAAACCCTAATTGTCGACCAGATGAAATTGATGACTGTAGGTCTTGAATTGAGATGTAATTTCCATTGGATGTTGTCATAGGGATTATTTGAGGATGATTGAAACCTTTGATTAACTCCCTAGGGATTTTTAGGGTTTCCCAAATGTGATCCCTGATTTCAGTCCCTGATAGTTCAAAACCCTGATCTGAGGATTTGTCTGATCAATCTTTGTGTAGGAGATGTTATGAGTCAATAGATTAGGCAAAAATGATGTACTTGGGATGTGAGGTCATGTCCCCAAGTCATTAGGTCAAATTCTGAGCAAAAGTCAGGAGTATGCTATCTTCAGTCAAAACCCTAATTTGGTTGATTCAAAGCCTTTGAGCTTGTTGAAATGAATCTCTGAGGACCAAATGTTGATTGTTGATGAAGATGGTTCTTTTGAGATGAAGGGAGAACAAAACCCTAATTGATTGTTACTTGTACTGATGAGTGATTTCCTGGTTAAATCCTGTTGAGTCACAAGTAGCAAACACAAGCTATGCAATTTGTTAGAGATGCAAATGATGCATATGCAAATGACATGAGGTGGTATCTTAGGTCAAAAATTGGGGTATGACAGTAAGCTACGACTAACTGTCATCGAGCATTTAGCCCCCACTGATGACCTCTTGCCACTCGGACAAATACACCTTTTTACCGAGCATTAAGCTCCCACTGGTAATAATTGCCAATTCAGGCCACCTGTTAATAGCATTCCGCCATTAACGTAATGAAATGTCATGTTGTGCATACAAACGACTCGATTACATAACAACAACAACAATAATATAACTCGGTCACATATCCACAACACACCGGTTATATTAATCCACACGGATACATCACCAAAATTGCCACTCAGGCGTTCATATTCACACAACACACATATACCGTCAAAACATACTTGATTAGCAAATATCATTTCACAAAATACATTTATGAAAAATCATTAAACCACCAACACACTCCTCTTTATCATAAAGCATACTCAAGGGTTCCCATAATACTTCAAACGGCGCGTAGAAACGACCTACGGTTCAAAAGATACAACAAAACGAAGTTTGAAAAAACTATATTTCGCACAGTCCGCTTGAGCTCCGCTCAGCGGACCTTCACAGAGATTTTTCTGCAAAAGGACCTCCGCTCAGCGGACCCAGGCCGCTCAACGGACCTGCGTAAACCTAGAAAAATCAATTCGGCAACAGACCTGCAAAATCCCACCCAATCATCTCAAAACCTCAAATAAGCTTCCCTACACATCCTACACAATCCATACATGCCATATATTCATTCTAACAATCAATGATCCATGGTTCACTCACTAAATGTCAATAACCTAATAATTCCTTCATGAGCAAGAAAACATGGAGAAATGAAAAACAAACATGATCAATGAGGATATCTATCATCATACTACACATACACACCACAAAATCATGTTTATAACTTCAAAACTCACAAAACACCCAATCCACCATTGTTGGTCATACTTAGAAAAGAGCAAGAACAAGAACAAAACAAAACAAAACTATAAGAATCATACAATCAAGATAAACTAGATTCACCCCCTTACCTTGGTTAGATTCTTGATTCTAGCTTGGTTGTTCTTCTCACAAAAAATCTTTTCTTCTCTTTCTCTTCTCACTTTTCTTTCTTTTTCTCCAAAATATCTCTTTTTCTCTTCTATTCTAAGACAACATAATCTTCTACCTCTCTATAACTCTTTCTATTTCTCTACTTCTCATTTTCACCCACTCAACTCCCATAAATTCCAATTTTGGCCCAAATGTTACTAAACATTGATTCTAACCAATTAACACCCAAAACATAATAATTTCACACATGGAAAGTAATAAGTAAAATATTAGCATAATTAATATTTACCGACTGACTCGACTAAAAAATGGTAAAATTTAGGAAAATGTAGCAAACATCACAATTAATCAGAAAAACACATTTACGGGCGTTATAACCCTCCCCCACTTAAGAGATTTTCGTCCTCGAAAATAAAAATTACCTGCTACAAACAACTCAAGAAAGGAGTCTCGATCTTACTCTCCAACTCCCAGGTCAAACTCTCACCTGCCGCACTTAACCATACGACTTTCACCAAGGCGATCTCCTTGCCTCGCAGAGTCTTAGTCTCACGACCCTCAATACCCACCGGCATCGTCTCAACCGTCAGGTTCTCACACACTTGCACATCATCCATCTGAATCACATGGGATGGATCCGTAATGTATCTCCTCAATTGAGACACATGGAATACATCGTGCAGATTAGCAAGACTTGGCGGTAGCGCCACCCGATACGCAACTTTGCCCACTCGCTCCGATATCTGATAAGGACCAATAAAATGCGGAGTAAGCTTCCTCGATTTCAAAGCTCGCCCAACACCCGTCATAGGCGTAACTCTTAAGAATACATGATCACCAGCTTGGAATTCCAAATCTTTCCTTCGCTTGTCATGATAACTCTTTTGCCTACTCTGTGAACTTCTCATCTTCTCACGAATAAATTTCACCTTCTCCGTAGTCTCTCTTACCATCTCAGGTCCGAGTACCACACTCTCGCCCGATTCAAACCAACATAATGGAGTTCTACACTTATGACCATATAGCGCTTCAAAAGGTGCCATTCCGATACTAGAATGAAAACTGTTGTTGTAAGTGAACTCTATCAACGGAAGATAAGTATCCCACGAACCTCCCTTCTCAAGAACACATGCCCTCAACAAGTCTTCTAACGATTGAATAGTCCTTTTGGTCTGACCGTCTGTCTGAGGATGATAAGCCGAACTCAACCTCAACTTAGAACCTAGAGCCTCTTGTAAACCTTTCCAAAAATCTGATGTGAATCTCGGATCTCTATCCGACACAATACTCAACGGTATACCATGTAGTTTCACAATCACCTTGATATAAATCTCAGCCAACTTTGCAACTGGAAAAGTGATGTTAATAGGAATAAAGTGAGCAGACTTTGTCAACCTATCAACAATCACCCAAACTGCATCAAAACCTCTCACAGTTTTCGGTAAACTCGTCACAAAGTCCATAGAAATACTATCCCATTTCCACTCTGGAATATCCAGCGGTTGCAACAACCCTGCCGGACGCTGATGTTCCACTTTTGACTTCTGACATACCAAACACGCATACACAAACTGAGCCACATCTCTTTTCAAACCAGACCACCAAAAGATCTTCTTCAAATCCTGGTACATCTTATTGGCTCCCGGATGAATACTCAAACTGCTTCTGTGACCTTCCTCTAAAATCATCTTCTTCAGCTCGGAATCATCAGGTACACAAATTTGACCACGAAATCTCAAAACACCCTGACCATCCACTCTGAAGTCGCCATCATCACTTTGATTTGCCACCATAAACAAATCAACAAGTTTCACATCCATCTTCTGTCTCTCGCTAACGGTCGACAGAAAATCATTCGTCACTTTCAACATACCCATCTTCACACTACCTGGCGTCAATTCACATACTAAACTAAGATCACGAAACTGCTCCAAAAGTTCCCACTCCTCCGCCATCATAGCGGACATATGCAAAGATTTCCGACTCAAAGCATCGAAAACCACATTAGCTTTACCAGGATGGTAATTCAAGCTAAAGTCATAGTCTTTCAGGAATTCCAACCACCTACGTTGTCTCATGTTCAATTCTTTCTGATCAAATAAGTATTTCAAACTCTTATGATCACTAAAGACCTCGAACCTTGCACCGTAGAGATAATGCCTCCAAATCTTTAATGCAAAAACAACCGCAGCTAACTCTAAATCATGAGTGGGATAATTATTCTCATGAATCCTTAATTGCCTCGAAGCGTAAGCCACCACCTTACCTTCCTGCATCAAAACACCACCTAACCCCATATGTGATGCATCACAATACACCACAAACGGTTCCTTAGGATCAGGTAAAACCAAAACCGGAGCTGAAGTCAACCTTCTCTTCAACTCTTCAAAATTCCTTTCACAAACTATGTCCCAAATAAACGCCTTACCCTTGCAAGTAAGCTGAGTTAACGGAAGTGCCAACTTCGAAAAGCCTTCTATGAATCTTCGATAATAACCCGCCAAACCTAAGAAGCTTCTGATCTCAGTAACTGATCTCGGAACCTCCCATTGTAGCACTGCATCTACCTTGGATGGATCCACTGCAATCCCGTTACCTGAAATCACATGACCAAGAAAACTCACCTCTGATAACCAGAACTCGCACTTGGATAACTTAGCATACAACTGCTTCTCCTTCAAAACCTGTAGTACAACAAGCAAATGCTCCTCATGCTCTTCCGGAGACTTAGAATAAATCAAGATGTCATCTATGAAGACCACAACAAACTTATCCAACTGATCATGGAATATGCGATTCATATATTCCATAAACACACCAGGTGCATTAGAAACCCCGAACGGCATCACCAAAAACGCATAATGCCCGTACCGAGTCCTAAACGCAGTCTTCTAAATATCTTCCTCCTTCACCCGAATCTGATGGTAACCAGATCTTAAATCAATCTTGCTAAACACACTGGCTCCCACCAACTGATCCATCAAGTCGTCAATCCTAGGAAGCGGATACTTATTCTTAATTGTCACCTTGTTCAACTGGCGATAATCAATACACAACCTCATGCTTCCATCCTTCTTCTTTACCAACAAAACTGGAGCTCCCCATGGTGAAACACTAGGCCTCACAAAATGTTTTGCTAGCAACTCTTCCAATTGTTTCTTCAATTCCACTAACTCTGATGCTGACATTCTATATGGCGCCATAGACACAGGCCTCGTACCAGGAACTAGATCTATGGAAAACTCCACCTCTCTCTTTGGCGGCACATCAGAAAAGTCTTCAGGAAACACTTCGGGAAATTCTCGCACTACTGGAAAATCCCCAACTGCAGCTCGACTCTCCACAGTCAACGATGCAAACACACCAAACAATTGTGCCCCATCTGCTAACAGTTGATTCAACCCCTTGGTATATAAGACACCAAATTCCGCATCCCTCTCAAGAAATGGAAACCTCACCAACTTATGATAACAATCTATATGGACACAATTATTCATCAACCAATCCATTCCCAGAACCACGTCTAACTCGTTCATCGGCAAACAAATCAAATCAACAGTAAAGTCCTTACCGAAGATTGATACCGGACAATTCTTACAAACTAAGGAAGTAGTCACCGACCCCATTGCTGGTAAATCGATAACCATCTCACCACCCAAATCAGATGGAACAAGACCTAATCTTTTAACACAATCATCGGCTATAAAACAATGGGAAGCACCCGTATCAATAATAACAATTAAAGAAATGCCATTAATAAAACAAGTACCTATGATCAGTCGATCACCCTTATCCGTCTGAGTTCCAGCCAACGCAAACACCTTCCCACCAGCCTGAACTTTCTTCTTCTGACACTGACCGTTCATGTGTCCCTCTTCACCACAATTAAAACACACAACTCCCTTGGACGCACAGTCGGATGATATATGTCATACCCTTCCACACTTGAAACATTTCCTCGCGTCACTAAAGCAGACATCACTTTTGTGGCCAGGTTTACCACACTTAAAACATACAATCTTAGCAGGAGCATCTCCCCCACTAAACTTTGGTCCATAATTCATCTTTTGCTTACCCTTCCCTCCATCATACGGCTTCCCACGATTCTGCGGACCTTTGTTCCTCTTTTCATTAATCACCTTATGATGAGCATTATTATCCTCATCATAAATCCTACAGCTGTCCACCAAATCTGGAAATACCCGAATCTTCTGATACCCTACTGCCTTCATGATATCAGAACGCAACCCATTCTGGAACTTAATGCACTTAGAAAATTCTGCTCCCTCACCAACAAAGTGCGGGTAGAATTTCACAAGTTCATTAAACTTTGCCGCATATTCTGACACAGAAATGCTGCCTTGAACCAACGCCATAAACTCAGTCTCTTTCTTTCCACGGACATCCTCCAGGTAATACTTCCTCAAAAACTCCCTCTTGAACACCGTCCAGGAAATCTCTTCACCGGTTGCTTCAAACCTTGCCAAAGTCTCCAGCCACCAATCATCAGCCTCCACAGCTAACTGATGAGTGCCATACCTGACTTTTTGCTCTTGCGTGCAATCCATCACACGAAAGATCCTCTCCATCTCCTTCATACAAGTCAAGGCTCCCTCGGGGTCATGCGTTCCTTTAAACACAGGAGGATTCTCCCTCTGGAAAGTCGCTAAACTCCGAGACCTTGCATTCTCATCCGTATGCATAGCTTCAGCCATAACTTGCAATGCAGCAGCAATAGCAGCGTCATTACGTCCAGCCATTTCTAAACTTCACAATAACACTAAGAGAAGTAAGCCCAAAGAATAACACAAGAATGGTTAGACCAAACGACACGACACTAGGTCGGACAAGACCGACCCGCTCTGATACCACTAATGTAACACCCCAATTATACCCAAGCATATAGGTACAAATATCAGAGTATAAAAATTAAATTCATAAAAACAGTTAGGGTATTACACTTAAGTAACCTCATCACCAAACATAACATACTCGCAAAAGATGCGTAACACAATTAATCAAAGAGGAAAGATTCTCATAAACACTTGACAGTATTTATATATATATATATATATATATATATATATATATATATATATATATATATATATATATATATATATGAATACATCCAAAGGATCAAATATACAACAAAAGGATCCTATAAGCATCATCTTCAAAATAAGTGTTCGATCCCCCTAGGTGTTACGTATCACGAGCGGACGACACCAAAACGGACGACTACTAAAAGAGCACCTACGCTTGCGGATCACCTGCACATTACTCACGAGTAGGTAACATTAAGGCAGAAGGGTGAGAATATAATTTATAATGAAAAGCATGATAAATATAGTAATGCCAACAAGTATCATCAAGAATCATACAACAAGGTAATCCACTAAGTCAGCCACAATCAATATATAAGTAATGCAATAAATGAGTAAGAACATAATGGTAAGTACAGATGGAGATGAATGAGACTCGACTATGCATATGCATGTGGTACCAAATCCGGAGTAAACTCCTCCTTGTCATTATGACAAATACACCTTGCCGAGCATTATGCTGGGACTTCTTTCCCTCAGGAAAATACACCTTTGTCGAGCAGTAAGCTACGACTAACCGTCATCGAGCATTTAGCCCCCATTGATGACCTCTTGCCACTCGGACAAATACACCTTTTTACCGAGCATTAAGCTCCCACTGGTAATAATTGCCAATTCAGGCCACCTGTTAATAGCATTCCGCCATTAACGTAATGAAATGTCATGCTGTGCATACAAACGACTCGATTACATAACAACAACAACAACAATAATATAACTCGGTCACATATCCACATCACACCGGTTATATTAATTCACACGGATACATCACCAAAATTGCCACTCAGGCGTTCATATTCACACAACACACATATACCGTCAAAACATACTTGATTAGCAAATATCATTTCACAAAATACATTTATGAAAAATCATTCAACCACCAACACACTCCTCTTTATCATAAAGCATACTCAAGGGTTCCCATAATACTTCAAACGGCACGTAGAAACGACCTACGGTTCAAAAGATACAACAAAACGAAGTTTGGAAAAACTATATTTCGCACAGTCCGCTTGAGCTCCGCTCAGCGGACCCAGACAGAAAATTATTAGACAAAAATGTAGAAACTCCGCTCAGCGGACCTTCACAGAGATTTTTCTGCAAAAGGACCTCCGCTCAGCGGACCCAGGCCGCTCAGCGGACCTGCGTAAACCTAGAAAAATCAGTTCTGCAACAGACCTGCAAAATCCCACCCAATCATCTCAAAACCTCAAATAAGCTTCCCTACACATCCTACATAATCCATACATGTCATATATTCATTCTAACAATCAATGATCCATGGTTCACTCATTAAATGTCAATAACCTAATAATTCCTTCATGAGCAAGAAAACATGGAGAAATGAAAAACAAACATGATCAATGAGGATATCTATCATCATACTACACATACACACCACAAAATCATGTTTATAACTTCAAAACTCACAAAACACCCAATCCACCATTGTTGGTCAAACTTAGAAAAGAGCAAGAACAAGAACAAAACAAAACAAAACAATAAGAATCATACAATCAAGATAAACTAGATTCACCCCTTACCTTGGTTAGATTCTTGATTCTAGCTTGGTTGTTCTTCTCACAAAAAATCTTTTCTTCTCTTTCTCTTCTCACTTTTCTTTCTTTTTCTCCAAAATATCTCTTTTTCTCTTCTATTCTAAGACAACATAGTCTTCTACCTTTCTATAACTCTTTCTATTTCTCTACTTCTCATTTTCACCCACTCAACTCCCATAAATTCCAATTTTGGCCCAAATGTTACTAAATATTGATTCTAACCAATTAACACCCAAAACATAATAATTACACACATGGAAAGTAATAAGTAAAATATTAGCATAATTAATATTTACCGACTGACTCGACTCAAAAACGGTAAAATTTAGGAAAATGTAGCAAACATCACAATTAATCAGAAAAACACATTTACGGGCGTTACAAAACTTCTTCAAAGGCCAGAGACTCTCTTTCATACAAGAGAATTTCTTTGAAGTGAGCATGAGATATTAGTAAAACATAGAGCACCAACAACGATTGATCTTCATCATCGATGCTAACATCAATATTCTCCAAATCAAGAATCATATTATTGAACATATCCATTTATTCAGTCAAGACTTTGTCTTCACTCATCTAGAATGAGTACAGAGCTTGCTTCAGGTAGAAACGATTGACCAATGGTCTAGTCATGTACAAACCTTCTAGTTTGTTCCTCACACCTGCTGCAGTTTTCTCCTTTGAGACCTGTCGTAGAACTTTATCACCAAGGCTCAATATGATGGCACTGTAGGCTTTCTCATTGATCTTCGTCTTCTACTTCTCCTTTAGGGTAACATCCATTTTTTTCAATCTCTTTAACGCTTCAAACAAACCCTACCGAACAAGAAGAGCTTGCATCTTCAAGCGCCATATTCTGAAATCATTTACTCCGGTGAATTCCTCAATCTCATACTTCGTTGATGGCATCTTGTCCATGATCACCACACCATTTTGATGAGATATCAATGCCAAGAACAAAGTAAAAATGTGAGAAAGACAGACTTTCTTGATCAAACAAAAAACCGTTCAATTCAAAAAGAGAGAGAAGAAGGAAGAAGAGTGAGAAACTGAGTTGGTTATAACAGTTATTCAATTCACTTTCTCAAAGAGCGTTAAATGATTACAAGTAGAAAATAATAAACAACCTCTGTCTTAACAAAATGAGAGAGCAACCTATTTATAGCCTTTTAATATATGTATCTAATAAATAATGATGACTACATGACATACATATCTATTACATCATCAAACTACATGTTGTATTAAACATGCATAAACTTCGACTATAGCATACTTGAGCTGACTTCGACTACAACATATTTGAACTAACTCCGATTACAACATGTATGATTCGAGTTTGTTGAATCCTAAAGCTACCCCTATCAAATTTTGAGTTGTACCCAAGACTAGCTTATCTCTTCAAAGCTATAATAATTTCAAATACATATCCAAGATAAAATAATTCTAGAAACATATCTTATTAAATCATATTATTTCTTATTATGTTTTGAAAAATTACCAATGTTGGATAGATCCTATAGACCGTAAAAAGTCCTTTTGAAAAACTATCTTTTTTTACACATTATTGAGAAATAAGATATCATATTCATGATTTACATTTGTAATAGTCATATGACGTGAGTTAGTGTTCTCCCAATTTGGTTAATCAAACATCAACATATAATCTATATATTTATTTGTTTTTCTTTTCATAAAGTTACCATGGATGCAGAGAAAAAGAGAATGACCCTTTAGAAAACTAAAAAGCATTCTCAAAAACATGTTCTTAAGGAGACATCCCCACCTCAACCCAAAACACTTTTCCTATGCTTTTTGTGACAAATATAGGTCCCATAGAAGGTGTATAGAAAGAGATAGCCACAACAAATACCTCTCAACTAGTCCCATTCATTTCCCAAACCCATAATCCAAACACACTTCAAAACAAAAAGCAAACCAACAAAACTTCCAAACAAAAATAATCCATCTATCCCATAATAATCCATCTTTTTGAAATTTCCATATAGGTTAAAAAATCTATCAATAAATAAATAAAAGAGAGTGTAACATTTTTTAGGACAATGGTATTTTTATTTAATTACAAATAAAAAAAGTATTGGAGTATGCATCATTAACATTAATGCAAAATATAACAAAATTAATTTGTGAGTGATTCAACCTAGCTACATTTAATAAATGATACAATTTGATAAAAATAAAAATATTGTATTAAAATAAAAAATATAATTTATTTTGAGTAAACAACCATTTTGGTAGTATGTGAAACATTATTACTCTAATTCTAAAATACATCAAAATTATAAATATTCACATGTCTTTTTCATTAAAAAAATCGGCTTAGTGACAATTTTGATTTTTTTATTTTAACTAATATATTTAATTAGTTTTTTATTTTAAATTCAAATTATATGTGATAGATCAGCAACATAAGTGACACATCATATATATATATATATATATATATATATATATATATATATATATATATATATATATATATATATATATATATATATATATATATATATATATATATATATATATATATATATATATATATAATTTTAAGTGTAAAAATATGAGAAATGATAAAAAAATTGAATTTAAAATAAGATAATTCATTTTGAGATATATTGAAGAACAAAATTACAATTAAATGTAAAAAAGAATTTATAGATTAAATTGATCAATAAATAGTAAAATTCGATACTAACTAAATACATGCTTAAAGATTAAAATAATTAACAAAAATTATATTTAGATTTATTTTTAAACTTTTTATACAAAAAATTTATAATAAAAATATTTCGCAATTAAAACTTTATAGTAAAATGGTCGTAACCTAACATCTTATTTCGATCTAGAGACTCATCAAGTACCCATAGATCGTTCGATCGAGAAAACAATTGAATGTGCCAACATTAATCCCACATTTGGCATGTGTCCACAAATAAGATTATGTAATTTTGAAATGGATCTATTTTAAGTAAATTTATCAAAAATGACAAAATTTTTAAAAATTATCATAATGTATTTCAAATGATCTTTTAACATCTATCCTTATACTTTAAAATTGAAAAAAAACAGAAGATTTTAAATCTTTGAAAATTTTAGAATAGTTTCAAATACACGTAATTTTAATCTTAAATCTCACAATTATCACAGTTATGGTCGTCACTAAACTATCTTACTTGAGTGTTTGCAAATACTTTCCTAATTATCTAATAGAGTAAATAACTATTTCAACATTTCATCACCAAATTCTCATTCACCAACACATAACTTAGAAAGGTCCATTTTCAATCTTTATCTAAAGACACAAATACCAAAATAATCAACAAAATAATATTTAAATATAATTTTGAAAAATCATTATTTAAATAAAAACTAATAGTATGTTTGGAAACACGGTCTACCGTCACCGTACATTTGGAGCCCTTCCACTATAATTTTCAAAAACTACTATTAATAGCTTTTATCCACCGTGATTTCTTACCGTAATTTTTAATAAATTTCAAACATAAATAAGATAGTTTAAATACTCGAAAATAAAAAAATAAAAAGACTATTTACCCCTTATTTCTTTTATAAAAAAGCAAAAACCTTTGCCATCCTCTCTATGCCTTGGAGACTGCAAGTTCAAATTTGCTACTAGCTTCTCTCAAAACCCAAAAAATATTTCCTATATTCAACATATTCACAACACCACCCCACTACCTCAAAACTCCAAATAAACCACATGCTCTCTTTCTCATTTCCCTATATCTACTACTACACCATCTCTTTTCATCATCACAACCAACACCTCCATCTCCATCTCTCATAACTCAAACACCAAAACTCTTTCAACCCTTTATTCTCTTTCCACTAGTTTTTCTCCCCAACACATAAAAACCAAACCTTTTTCATTTTTCAAACATGATAACTCTAATAGACTTCTACCATGTCATGACAGCAATGGTGCCCCTCTATGTTGCCATGATCCTAGCCTATGGATCAGTAAAATGGTGGAAGATTTTCTCACCTGATCAATGCTCAGGAATCAACCGTTTCGTAGCACTCTTCGCTGTTCCACTTCTCTCCTTCCATTTCATAGCCTCAAACAACCCATACAAAATGAACCTAAGATTCTTAGCAGCAGACACACTTCAAAAAATCATGATCCTCACCCTTCTCTTCATATGGAGCAACTTCTCCAAAAGGGGTTCCCTTGAATGGACCATAACACTCTTCTCTCTCTCCACTCTCCCCAACACGTTGGTCATGGGAATCCCTCTCCTCAAAGGAATGTACGGTGAATTCTCAGGTAGTCTAATGGTGCAAATCGTTGTTCTTCAATGCATAATCTGGTACACCATGATGCTTTTCATGTTTGAGTTTCGAGGAGCAAGGTTGTTGATATCTGAACAGTTCCCCGACACTGCTGGTTCCATTGTTTCAATCCATGTTGACTCTGATGTCATGTCGCTAGACCGTAGAACACAGCTGGAAACAGATGCTGAAATCAAAGAAGACGGTAAACTTCATGTTACTGTAAGAAAATCAAATGCTTCGAGATCGGATATTTACTCTAGAAGATCACAGGGTCTCTCTTCCAACACTCCTAGACCTTCTAACCTTACGAATGCCGAGATTTACTCGCTGCAATCGTCGCGTAATCCTACGCCGAGAGGCTCTAGTTTTAACCATACTGATTTTTACTCCATGATGGGTGGTGGAAGGAACTCTAACTTTGGTCCTTCTGATGTTAATAACTACGGTTTATCGGCCTCGCGAGGGGTTACTCCGAGGCCTTCGAATTACGAAGAAGATGCTTCGAATGCGAAGAAGTTGAAGCATTATCCCGCTCCTAATCCGGGAATGTTTTCGCCTACTAATAAGAATCTTGGTGCTAATGTTAATGTTAAGAGAAGTAATGGCCAGAATCAGAATCAGAATCAGAATCAACAGAAACAAGATGATCTTCATATGTTTGTGTGGAGTTCTAGTGCTTCTCCTGTTTCTGATGTGTTTGGTGGACATGAGTTTGGTGCTCATGATCAGAAAGAAGTTAAATTGAATGTGTCTCCAGGGAAAGGTTAGTTTTTTAAAGTTCTGGTTGGAAGAACAGCTTATTTAAGTGCTTATAATATAAGCTCTTATGATGTAAGAGTTGAAGTATACTATATATACTATATATAACATGTTTTTATAGAAGTTTTTACCTTGATTAGATAGGACATGTTTGAATAAATAGTTTAATCATGTATAACAAAATTGATTGTTAAATAAGTGCTTATGTAAATAAGCTGTTTCTATAGTAAAAGATAAAATAGACTCAAACTATTTTCTTGTTAATGATAAGCTGTTTTGATTAACTATAAGTGTTTAACAGTATCACAAATATAGAAATATTTATGTTAAATAGATATGTTTAAATAAGTTAATTTAACTGTATTTTAAGTGCTTTTTTTGTGTTTGATTAATCAGTGGAGGGTCATAGAGAAACTCAAGAGGACTATTTGGAGAAAGATGAATTCAGCTTTGGTAATAGAGGAATGGAAAGGGAAATGAATAATCAACAACATGATGGTGAAAAACTTGGAGATGGAAAATCAAAAGTTATGCCACCAGCTAGTGTTATGACAAGGCTTATATTGATTATGGTTTGGAGAAAACTTATCAGAAATCCAAACACTTACTCGAGCTTAATCGGTCTCGTTTGGTCTCTAGTTTCATTCAGGTATTTCACGCATTCGCGCAGTCAGTACACCGTGATCGGTTAAAATCTAAATAGTCTGATCTCGATTGACTATTTCATTTTTGTTTTTATTTGATTGATTATGGTATTGTTTGATTGCAGATGGAATGTTGAAATGCCTGCTATAATAGCAAAATCTATATCTATATTGTCAGATGCAGGACTTGGCATGGCCATGTTCAGTCTAGGTCAGTTTTATCAGATACATTAATTATTCAATAAATCTATAAAAAGGATAAAAGAAAATATTGTCAGTTTTATCTGATACATCAATTTTTCAACAAATTTATTAAAAAAATAATATAATTTTATCAGATACATTAATTATTCAATAAATTTATTGAAAAGATAAAAGAGAATAGTGCGGAAAATATCATAAATGATATTATGTTGATAAGTATTGTTATGATTATTAATAAGTGGTTTTATTTAAAAGTTAGTAGTATAGTGGAAGTGATGATGATAGTAATTGAATATAGGCATGACACTTTTGACAGGATTATTCATGGCATTGCAACCAAAAATCATAGCATGTGGAAATTCCATAGCAGCTTTTGCTATGGCTGTGAGATTCCTTACAGGTCCAGCTGTGATGGCAGCTGCTTCATTTGCTGTTGGACTCAAAGGTGTTCTTTTTCATGTTGCAATTGTTCAGGTTAATTCTTTTTTCTTTTTCTCTCTCTACTGTTCTTTTGTTCCCTTTTTACATAACCAATACAATATTCAATTTTGCATGCCCTTCAAAAAATTCCTCTACCTTTTTTTTTATATTTTTCACTTTTAACATAATGTGTCAAGATAACTTACTTTATTCATGTTTGAATATATAAAAAAGAGTTTTTCATTGCTTGGACTATGGTATCTTTGCAAATGTTAACATTTTTTTGGCTATAAAAAAATAAGCCAATAACTCATTAAAAAAAATTTAATTAAATGTATAAATTTAATTGATATGTCTTGATAATATAAAATACTTTATAATATTAGTTAATTATAGTTTTTTATTTTTACAAATACTCTTATATTTTTATAAATATTTAATTTTTATTTAACTATTTTAAAATTAATATTTATGAATGATTGTGATGTATTTACGATATAAATTTTTTTTAATTTTATTTTTAATTTTAGTTTAAAATAATATTAGTGTATAATTGATTTTAACATGTTTAGTTTTAATAAAAATTTAATTGATTCAACTTTGAAAATTAGAAATTGTCACTTTTAACTCTAGAATTGATTTTAATACTCAAATTTATTATTTAACTAATTTTTTTATAAGAAATCATGTAAATATAAATTACTTATCATCAAATTTTTTTAGTTAAAATTAATTTATATAGCTAATTCACTTTACATTAATTTTTGTCATTTCAAAATCAAATAAATATTTATTATAAAGTGATATGTTTTAATGTCGATAATAATAAAATTCTTATAAAATTATGTTGATAATAATTTTAAGAATTTATATATTTGTTGTGTTTGTGAATATATTTGTACCAAAAAAACAATTGAAACCACATTTGACATGTTTGTTTGTCTGTCCTATTTGGAATCAAATTACCCAAAAACAACAGGCAGCTCTTCCCCAAGGAATTGTCCCATTTGTCTTTGCTAAAGAATATAATGTACATCCTGATATTCTAAGCACAGGGTGAGTATTCAATAATTCAGAATTTTTTCTTCCTACCCTTCAATTTTCTTTTCTCTTTTAATGCTAACCAATGAAATTTATTTGGTGAAAATGCAGTGTCATTTTTGGAATGTTGATTGCATTGCCCATTACTCTAGTGTACTACATTTTAATGGGACTATGAATGAATGAAGAAATGAAATGATGGATATGGTTTTTAAAAGATTCACGTGTGGTGATGGCATATTCCATGTAAAGACTTGGTTGAGGCTTGTTTGTTGAGCATCACATACACAAGAAAAAGGGGGAAAAAGGAATGGAAAAAAGCTTCTTGAGAATTGAATTGGAGGAAGGAATCCAAGAATTTATTTTACTTTTTCTATCTTTGTATTTGTTTCCTTTTTTAATGAATTGTCCTTTCTTAGTAAAAGTGTATGTATAATCTTGATTTTAGCTAGCTAATTTACAAAATTATTATTATGTTAAATGCTTCTTTGTTAAATATTTTAAGTCTAATTATACCAATAATAAAAATCTATGAAAACCTCATTGTCCATCCTCTAGAAAGTCCTTCTTCAAGAAAGTCCTTCTTCAAGTGATCGAGTTTCTAACAAATAAAGCATTTTAATTTTGACTTATCAAACATTTTTCGATTTGGATATCTCTTAACGTTCATTTCATCTTGAGACACTTCGGTCTTCATTACTATAATTAATTTTCAAATCTTTTATCTTTAATTTTTTTTTTTGAATCTCGTAGTGGTTTGGACTTTAAATAGTGATAGTGCTCAATGGATATGATTAATGAGTGCAATGAAAATAGAGTTTTGTCCTAATCTTTAATTTTCATATCAATATCTTTCTACTCATCAATGATTTTGTAAAATTATAAATTTCATCTCTACTATTTAAAATGAGTAAATGAAACAACTTTTTTTTTTAATCTGAGTTTGTTTTGGGTAAAATTTGAAAGTATTTATGTCCAATGTTGTCATGTAAAAAATCACTTTAATTGGTTAAAATTCTATATAGTGTAGTGTAGAATGTTAATCACATAGTGTATTAGAGCAACCTATGTTTACTTCTTCATTGACCACATAAAGGAATGCGGATAAAGTTGTCTTTAAATTATCAATATAAATATAAGTCAACATTGTAGTGCATGTTTGTTTGACTTTTGGAAGTGACAAAAGCAATTTTAGAGATGTAGAATTCATTCCGAGTGATTTTAAGATGTTTGATTAGACAAAAGTAGAATTAATTATGTCTTTAAAATTGATTCTACTTGAAGTTAGAATTTATAGCTTCTGCCTCCAAAATTGATTCTGGATAATTTTTACACTATAATTTATTGTTCTACTCACTTTTACATAAATGTATCCAAACATAAATCAATTCTATTAAACTCAATTATAATATAATTAATTTTACCAAACTCAATTCTATCCACCCCTAATCTAAACATGCACTTTTAAAAATCTTCTCTTGAACTCTTGAGTAATTGGTTATTGCTTTAAAGAGGGAGATACAGAAGGAGAAAATGTTGGTTGCATATGCCAGTTCTTGACTGCATTACAATTCTTCCTTACTCATTCTAAATAGAAGGAGATATTCTTCCTAATTCACAGTTATTTTTAAATGTTAAATTTTTTTATTTATTTTTTTTCCATTTCATGCATTTTTTTCCTTTTTTTATAAGGTTATTTAATACAAATGAGTTTATAAGATTATTGTTTATTTTATAATTAAATAACTCATTTCAAATATATATGTATATTTAAATACATTTTATACTGTATTAAATTGGATAATACTCAATAGCAGTGCAGACAACTAACTTTTCATCTATGGATAACTATCAAAATAATTTCCATTTTATTTTAGTCAACAATTGTCTTTATTTTCAACAATTGTCTTTAACTAAAAAAATGCCATTCTAATAAAGAATTATTTCTCTTTTTTTTTTCTTTAATGGATTTTAGTGCCCACACAAGAATACCTACTTGGAAAATACTTTTAATTCGAGACTTAATTAATTAATTTCTTTTAAAGCTAAAGTGGAACAAGAAGAAGCTTCTTTATACCATTTTAAAACAAAAAATTAAGATTTTTTCTTTACCCACCTCCCTATGGGGTCACCCCCAGCGAAAATCCCATTTTACCCCTGCTTCGGAAATGCATTTCCGAAATATTTTTTTTCTAAATCTTTTCAGACTTCGGAAGTGCATTTCCGAAAAAATCCAAAAAATTGAGATTTTGATTAATTCGGAGATGCATCTCCGAAAAAACAAAAAAAAATCTAAAAATTCCAAAAATTAATTTTAGGATATGAATTAATTTATATATTATAAATTTGATATAATTTATGAGTAATAAATAATAATAATTATATATTTTGATATAATTTATTAGTTATGAATAATAATTATTATATATTTTTATTCTGTTTCATATTTTAAAATTTAAAATAATTTTAATTAAAAAATTAAAATAATTTCACTTACAAAATGAGTTATAATTTTTTATTTATATATTTATATATTTATAATAATCATTATGTATTTACAAAAAAATTTAAAAAATGAGTGTTTTAATTTATATATTTATATAATAATTATAATAATTATTATATATTTATAAAAATTATTATATATTTATATAATAATTATTATATATTAATTATAAATATATTTATATATTTATATAATAATTATAAAAATTAAAAAAATGAGTGTTTTAATTTATAATAATTATTATATATTTATATATTTATATATTAATTATTATATATTTATATATTATATATTTATATATTTCACTTACAAAATTAATAATTATTATTATATATTTATATATTTCTATTCTGATTCATAATTAAAAATGAGATAATTTTTTATTTAGTTTAAAAAAATTAAAAAAAGATTTTGTCTTAATTTTATTTAATGAATAAATTTTATATTTAATTCTATATAATTCAAAATTTACTTATGGAATTAAAATGTTTTTGATTTATATAAGTTAGTAAAATAATTTTTAACTTTCAAATAGTTTAGGATGTTTTGATTCACCTTGATTTTATTGATTCACCTTCATTTTATTGATTCACCTTGATTTTATACCTATTAATTGTATTGATTCACCTTGATTTTAATTTTTTTAATAATTATTAATTATTTCGGAAGTGTATATCCGAAACATTCCAAGACCAATTTGGTCTTGGAATATTTCGGAAGTTCATTTCCGAATTCCCCTCAGGGGGTGCGTTCGGATATGAACTTCCGAAACACCACATTTTTCTGAAAAGTAACTTTATTTCGGAGATGTATCTCCGAAATCAATATTTTATATTAAAAAAAACACGTTTTCGGAGATACATTTCCGAAAACACCTTTTTTAACAAAAAAAAAAAAGTACCTTTTCGGAAATGAACTTCCGAAACAAGGGGTAGTGTGGTAAATTCACCAGGGGTGGGCAAGAAGGTTAGGAGGTGGGTGAAGAAATTTTCAAAATTAATTATAAAGCAATGTAAAATACTATTAGGATGATGAGACTTAGATACATATAATTTTATTTTTTATAAAATAAATTAATATAGTGCAACAAGGGACCCCCATTATAAGATAGGGGTTTGATAATTTGATATTGATATCGACAACTTTGGAATATTGGGGGACAACATTCATAATCCAAAGTTTCTACCCCTTTTATTAAAAGTCTTTTCTTCTTGCTTTTTTCTTCTTTTTTTCATCTATATTCTTTTAGTTTTTTTCACTTTTTGTCACACCTTTCCCTTTCATTTGTAGTTTTTCTTTTTGAAATTTGAAGACCTATAAATCTTATGTGGGGGTGTTTTTAGCAACCTACACCCCTATTCACTTAATATTTTTCATCCAAAATGGTAAGATAATTGTACAAAATAATAGTAAGTGTTCCATTAAAATGGGAATAATAAGAAAGTATTTCATTGGGTTTATAAGGAATTTAGTAGGGTGTAATAAGATGAAATCTAGAGGAAAAATTAAATAAACAAAAATAGAGAAAAAGTCAAGTTAATAGTAATATTTATTCAAACATTTATAACCATAAGAGGGCAAGTTTGTGCTAATAAAGTAATGATGCGTTTTAAATTATTATGGTTAAGATTTTGTTTATATGGTTAAGATTTTGTTTATATAGTTAAGATTTTCTTTATATAATTAATAAAATGATTGGTTACAAAACGATTTGTTTATCTTTTGAAAAAAACTATTAAAACAATTAATGATATATATATTTTTCCATGCAACTTGGGCTCTTAATTGATAAAAAAAAAGGGGGAAATTCATGGAAGAAAAATTAAATTATTTTATAAAGTAGTTTTTTTATTTATATATTTTTGTTATATGTTTTTTAATTTTGAAAGAAAGAAAATATATCAATAAAATAAAGATATCATTATTATTAAACAATCAAGATATGTTTTTTTATATTAAAGTTATTAATTTATAAATACCAATAACTTGATTATATTAATAAATAAATTTAAATAAACAGTTAAGATTTTGTTTATATTAATTTATAAATATCAATAACTTGATTATATTAATTTATAAATACTAATAACTTGATTATATAACTAAATAAATTATTATGGTTAAGATTTTTTTGGAACAAATAAGAAATTTTATTGCCAAATAACAGTGTATTACATCCTATCCTAGGATCCAGGAATCCAATAGTCACTAATCAATCTATGCAAAGAGTGTGGTCATCAAAATGTGTTCTAAGTATTTTATTGCTAGAGCACCTAGTATAAACAATAAATTATGGTTAAGATTTTGTAATATATATATATATATATATATATATATATATATATATATATATATATATATATATATATATATATATATATATATATATATATGATGGGTTACAAAATGATTTGTTTGTCTTTAAAAAAACTATTAAAACGATTAATGATACATATTTTTCCATGTAAGTTGAGGCCTTAATTGATAAAAAAAAAAGGGAAATTCATAGAAGAAAAATTAAAAAAAAAATTTGACAGAAAAAACTTAAATCATATTAATAATGGAAAATGCTTATTAGTAAAATAACATGAAAATAAGAACGGTAAGAAGAAATCCCAATCATTCATTAACACCACCACCCCATGATTGCTATTAAAAAGAAAATTAAATTTAAAATCAATTTAAAATCCACCTTTAAAATAGTGACACATGTACATTCTTGCATTTCTTTTTCAAATTATTTCGTACTAAATAGCAATACTCACTAATAATATTTTGGATACATGTTAGAACATTGGTAAAAATGTGAAGACTAGCAAAAGATGTAGTCGCCCTTGCCAAAGCATGAGCAATCTCATTAGCTTGTCTCGTAATGAACTTAACATAAAAGTTCCTAAATGAATGAGTCAATAAGCGATAACATTCGCGAGAAATAGCACCAAAATCTAAGTTGTTTGGCTTTGAAGTGATCACACTATCCACAATATTCTTAGAATCTAACTCAAAATCCATATTTTCACAACCAAGACCAAACACCCATTTGATAGTAGCCAAGAGATCTAAGACTTCACCAATATCAACATCAGTACTAGGCGAAAATCACTCTGTCTGGACTTTAACAAAAAAGACCTTCATCATTTCTTTTTCAAGCACCTATTCCAACCTTATTATTAGAAAAGGATGCATCAATATTGTATTTTAACCGTCCAAACGATAATTTACTCCACTTAGTATCAATTGTTGGTTGCACTAGAGGAGTACTGTTGGTTCTAATCTATTGGGCATCTCTCTAACCTAACAAAAAAATATGTAACTCAAATGTATATAGTGTCTGGAGAGTCATCGATAAGATTTCATAAAACATTTATTTATAAAGTAGTCCTTAGTATATCTATTTATAAATACCGATTAAAATAGATGTTTTTTTATAGAGTGGTCTCATTCTTTCCGTACCGACTAATCCACCCGAAAACATTACTGCCCCACGTAACCTCCGAAAGTTGGTCCTAGGTTTCTTTGAACTCAGGACCTTAAGGGGAGCATATCCGAAAACATTACTGCCCCATGTAACCTCCGAAAGTTGGTCCTAAGCTCCTTTGAACTCAGGACCTTAAGGGGAGCATACCCTTGAGACCCAAGCACCCTCCCACTAAACCAACCCTCTCGATTTTAAATAAATGTAAATACTGATCATCTATCGACTCAAGTAGTTTCATGATTTAAATAAATGTAAATTCTGTAGATTGTCTATGACTATGAATTAAATTACTTTATAAAGTAGTTTTTTTATATCTATTTTATAAAGTAGTCCTTAGTATAACTATTTATAAATACCAATTTAAACAGATGTAAATATTGATCATCTATTGATTTAAGTAGTTTCATGAATTAAATAGATGTAAAATGCGTAGTTTGTCTATGAATTAAATTATTTTATAATATATATATATATATATATATATATATATATATATATATATATATATATATATATATATATATATATATATATATATCTTAATTTTGAAAGATAGAAAATATAACAATAAAATAAAGATATCATTATTATTAAAAAATCAAGATATGTTTTTTTATATTAAAGTTATTAATTTATAAATATCAATAACTTGATTACATTAATAAATAAATTTAAATAAATAATTTTGTTAAATATTAAACTTTAGACCAACTCGTAACATCTATTTAAATTGGTATATCTTTTATATATTTTTTGTTTTAATTCATAGATATAATTGAGAAGATAAATCATTTTTTTGTTTGTTTACTTTTATATTACTATCCACTTTTATTTGAGTAAAATCACTATTTCATTTTTCTTAATTTTCTGTTTTTAAAGGTTAAGAAAGTAAAAAATAAAATGTTTTTTCACAGCAAAAAATAAAACACAAAACTCCAAGAATTAATTATATTTTTCCCAATGATATTTGTCGTTAGAAAATACCATAATGCAAAAGATAATGGTAAGTTGGCATGTTGATAACTTCTTGAGCAGTAGTAAGAAATTATATCGCATGACATGTTTGAATTAATTGGCATATATGTATAGATTTGAATGCAATATAGTCCCTACCAAAAAAAAGCAAAGAAGAAGGTTCTTCATGACTAGGCTGGCAATATAGCTAGCATGGGAGATTCAGGCAATATTGCAGTGGAAACCATAACATGTCACCCCTTCTTTGTGCATTTGTCAGTGTATTATTGTATTGTTTGTCTCAATATTTACTCACAACTATATCCGCTCAATATATTGTACAGACACCTTATCAAGTATGGAAGTTTGAAGTCACATTGGATAAGAGAATAGATGATAAAGATTATATAATTGAGAAAACTCATATATCTGATATTTTAAAGTTTTGATGAAAATATAGTGTCTGTCTAATTTATAGGGTTGCTCTCAATTCAAAATGTCTTTAACTCTCTTACATTTCAAATAATAACTAATTTATATTTCAAATAATAAAGTTGTATGTGGTAGTCTATGTTTTTGAAGGGAAAGAAATTCCAAAAATTGTATATGATAGTCCATGTTTTTTTTAGAAGGGAAAAAAATTCCCAAAATTGCATATGATAGTCCATGTTTTTTTAGAAGGGAAAGAAATTCCCAAAATTTCATATGATAGTCCATGTTTTTGGAGAAGGGAAAGAAATTTCAGAAATTGTATATGATAGTCCATGTTTTTGGAGAAGGGAAAGAAATTCCATAAATTGGATATGATAGTCCAAGTTTTTGAAAAGAAATTCCATAATTTGCTTATGATAGTCCATGTTTTTTGAGAAGGGAAAGAAATTCCAAAAATTGCATACGATAGTCCACGATTTTGGAGAAGGGAAAGAAATTTCAGAAATTGCATATGATAGTCCACGTTTTTGGTGAAGGGAAAGAAATTTCAGAAATTGCATATGATAGTCCGCATTTTTGGAGAAGGGAAAGAAATTCCAGAAATTGCATATGATAGTCCACGTTTTTGGAGAAAGGAAATAAATTCAAGAAAATGCATATAATAGTCCACGTTTTTAGAGAAGGGAAAGAAATTTTAGAATTGCATATGATAGTTCATGCTTTTAAAAGGGAAATGAATTCCTAAAATTGCATATGATAGTCCACTTAGGATATGGTAAAGAAATTCCAATAATTGAATATGATAGTCCATGTGTTTTGGGAAGCGAAATAAATTCCAAAAATTGCATGTGGTAGTCCATGTTTTTGAAGAAGGGAAAGAAATTTTATAAATTGCATATGATATTCCACGTTTTTCGAGAAGGGAAAGAAATTCCAGAAATTGCATATGATAGTCCACGTTTTTGGAGAAGGGAAAGAAATTATGGAAATTGTATTTGATAGTCCATAATTTTTGATAAGGGAAAGAAATTCCAGAAATTATTTATGATAGTCCACGTTTTTGGAGAAGGGAAAGAAACTCCAAAAATTCCATATGATAGTCCACTTTTTTAGAGAAGGGAAAGAAATTTCATAAATTGCATATGATAGTCCACGTTTTTGGAGAAGGGAAAGAGTTCAAGAAATTGCAAATGATAGACCATGTTTTTGTAGAAGGGAAAGAAATTCCAGAAATCGCATATGATAGTCCACGTTTTTGGAGAAGAGAAAGAAATTCTAAAAATTGCATTTGATAGTCCATGTTTTTTGAGAAGGGAAAGAAATTCCAAAAATTACATATGATAGTCAACGTTTTTGGAGAATGCAAAGAAATTTCAGGAATTGCATATGATAGTCCACGTTTTTTGAGAAGGGAAAGAAAATCCAGAAATTGCATATGATAGTCCACGTTTTTGAATTTTTTTCCAGGAATTGCATATGATAGTCCATGTTTTTTGATAAGGGAAAGAAATTCCACAAATTCCATATGATAGTCCACGTTTTTGGAGAAGGGAAAGAAATTTCAGAAATTGCATATGATAGTCCACTTTTTTGGAGAAGGGAAAGAAATTCTAGAAATTGTATATGATAGTCCACGTTTTTGTAGAATGGAAAAAATTCCAGAAATTGCATATGATAGTCCATGTTTTTGGAGAAGGGAAATAAATTTAACAAAATGCTTATGATAGTCCACGTTTTTAGAGAAGCGAAAGAAATTCTAGAATTGCATATGATAGTCCATGTTTTTAAAAGGGAAATGAATTCAAAAAATTGCATTTGATAGTCCACTATGGATATGATAAAGAAATTCCAATAATTGCATATGATAGTGATGTTTTTGGAGATGGGAAAGAAATTCCAAAAATTATATGGGGTATTCCAAGTTTATGGAGATGGGAAACAAATTCAAAAAATTGAATATGATAGTCCACATTTTTGGAGAAGGGAAAGAAGTTTCAGAAATTGCATATGATAGTCCATGGATTTGGGAAAGGGAAATAAGATCAAGAAAATGCATATGATAGTCCATGTTATTAGAGAAAGGAAAGAAATTTTAGAATTGCATAAGATAGTCCATGTTTTTAAAATGGAAATGAATCATAAAATTGCAAATAATAGTCAACTTTGGTTATGGTAAAGAAATTCCAATAATTGCATATGATAGTCTATGTTTTTGGAGAAGGGAAAGAAATTCCAAAAATTACATGTGGTAATCTACGTTTTTGGAGAAGGGAAACAAATTCAAAAAATTGCATACGATTGTCCACATTTTTGGAGAAGGGAAAGAAGTTTTAGAAATTGCATATGATAGTCCATGTTTTTTGAGAAGGGAAATAAATTCAAGAAAATGCATATGATAGTCCATGTTTTTAGAGAAAGGAAAGAAATTTTAGAATTGCATAAGATAGTCCATGGTTTTAAAATGGAAATGAAATCCTAAAATTGCAAATGATAGTCAACTTTAGATATGGTAAAGAAATTCCAATAATTGCATATGATAGTCCATGTTTTTGGAGAAGGGAAAGAAATTCCAAAAATTGCATTTGGTAGTCCATGTATTTGATGAAGGAAAAGAAATTTCAGAAATTGCATATGATAGTCCAAGTTTTTGGAGAAGGGAAAGAAATTCTAGAAATTGCATATGATAGTCAATGTTTATGGAGAAGGGAAAGCAATTCCAAATATTGCATATGATAGTCCATGTTTTTTTAGAAGGGAAATAAATCCCCAAAATTGCATATGATAGTCCATGGTCTTGGAGAAGGGAAAGAAATTTCAGAAATTGCATATGATAGTACATTTTTATGGACAAGGGAAAGAAATTCCAAAAATTGCATATGATAGTCCAATTTTTGAAAAGAAATTCCATAATTTGCATATAATAGTCCACGTTTTTTGAGAAGGGAAAGAAATTCCAAAAATTGCATATGATAGTCCACGTTTTTGGAGAATGGAATGAAATTTCAGAAATTGCATATTATAGTCCACATATTTGGAGAAGGGAAAGAAATTCCAGAAATTGCATATGATAGTCCACTTTTTTGGAGAAAGGAAAAAAATTCAAGAAAATGCATATGATAGTCCACGTTTTTAGAGAAGGGAAAGAAGTTTTAGAATTGCATATGATAGTCCATGATTTTAAAAGGGAAATGAATTCCTAAATCTGCACATGATAGTCCACTTAGGATATGGTAAAGAAATTCCAATAATTGAATATGATAGTCCATGTTTTTGGAGAAGAGAAAGAAATTCCAAAAATTGCATGTGGCAATCCATGTTTTTGAAGAAGGGAAAGAAATTTCAGAAATTTCATATGATATTCCATGTTTTTTGAGAAGGGAAAGAAATTCCAGAAATTGCATATGATAGTCCACGTTTTTGGAGAAGGGAAAGAAATTCTGGAAATTGTATTTGATAGTCCATAAATTTTGATACGGGAAAAAATTCCATAAATTATTTATGATAGTCCACGTTTTTGGAGAAGGGAAAGAAACTCCCAAAATTCCATACGATAGTCCACGTCTTTAGAGAAGAGAAAGAAATTTCATAAATTGCATATGATAGTCCCCGTTTTTGGAGAAGGGAAAGAATTCAAGAAATTGAAAACGATAGACCATGTTTTTGTAGAAGGGAAAGAAATTCCAGAAATTTCATATGATATTCCACGTTTTTGGAGAAGAGAAAATAATTCCAAAAATTGCATTTGATAGTCCATGTTTTTTGAGAAGGGAAATAAATTCCAAAAATTGCATATGATAGTCCACGTTCTTTGAGAAGGGAAAGAAAATCCAGAAATTGCATATGATAGTCCACGTTTTTGAATTTTTTTCCAGGAATTGCATATGATAGTCAATGTTTTTTGATAAGGGAAAGAAATTCCACAAATTCCATATGATAGTCCACGTTTTTGGAGAAGGGAAAGAAATTTCAAAAATTGCATATGATAGTTCACTTTTTTGGAGAAGGGAAAAAAATTCTAGAAATTGCATATGATAGTCCACGTTTTTAGAGAATGGAAAATAATGCCAGAAATTGCATATGATAGTCCACGTTTTTGGAGAAGGGAAATAAATTTAACAAAATCCATATGATAGTCCACGTGATTAGAGAAGGGAAAGAAATTCTAGAACTACATATGATAGTCCATGTTTTTAATAGGGAAATGAATTCCAAAAATTGCATTTGATAGTCCACTATGGACATGATAAAGAAATTCCAATAATTGCAAACGATAGTCATGTTTTTGGAGATGGGAAAGAAATTCCAAAAATTATATGTGGTATTCCAAGTTTTTGGAGAAGGGAAACAAATTCCACAAATTGCATATGATATTCCACATTTTTGGAGAAGGGAAAGAAGTTTCAGAAATTGCATATGATAGTCCATGGTTTTGGAAAAGGGAAATAAATTCAAGAAAATGCATATGATAGTCCATGTTTTTAGAAAAAGGAAAGAAATTTTAGAATTGCATAAGATAGTCCTTGTTTTTAAAATGGAAATGAAATCCTAAAATTGCAAATAATAGTCAACTTTGGATATGGTAAAGAAATTCCAAAAATTGGCTATGATAGTCTATGTTTTTGGAGAAGGGAAAGAAATTCCAAAAATTACATGTGGTAATCCACGTTTTTGGAGAAGGGAAACTAATTCAAAAAATTGCATACGATAGACCAAATTTTTGGAGAAGGGAAAAAAGTTTCAGAAATTGCATATGATAGTCCATGTTTTTTGAGAAGGGAAATAAATTCAAGAAAATGCATACGATAGTCCATGTTTTTAGAGAAAGGAAAGAAATTTTAGAATTGCATAAGATAGTCCATGTTTTTAAAATGGAAATGAAATCCTAAAATTGCAAATGATAGTCAACTTTGGAAATGGTTAAGAAATTCCAATAATTGCATATGATAGTCCATGTTTTTAGAGAAGGGAAAGAAATTCCAAAAATTGTATTTGGTAGTCCATGTATTTTAAGAAGGAAAAGAAATTTCAGAAATTGCATATGATAGTCCAAGTTTTTCGAGAAGGGAAAGCAATTCTAGAAATTGCATATGATAGTCAATATTTTTGGAGAAGGGAAAGAAATTTCAAAAATTGCATATGATTGTCCAAATTTTTGGAGAAGAGAAAGAAATTTCAGAAATTTCATATGATAGTCCACGTTTTTGTTGAAGGGAAATAAATTCAACAAAATGCATATGATAGTCCACGTTTTTAGAGAAGGGATAGAAATTTTAGAATTGCATATGATAGTCATGTTTGTAAATATGAATTATCATATGAATTCCAAAAATAGCATATGATAGTCCACTTTAAGTATGGTAAAGAAATTCCAATAATTGCATATGATAGTCCTTATTTTTGGAGAAGGGAAATTAATTCCAAAAATTGGATGTGGTATTCCATATTTTTGTAGAAGGGAAAGAAATTTTAGAAATTGCATATGATAATCCAAGTTTTTTGAGAAGGGAAACAAATTCCAAAAATTGCATATGATAGTCCACGTTTTTGGAGAAGGGAAAGAAGTTTCAAAACTTGCATATGATAGTCCATGTTGTTGGAGAAAGGAAATAAATTCAAAAAAATGCATATGTTAGTCCACGTTTTTACAGAAAGGAAAGAAATTTTAGAATTGCAAATGATAGTCCATGTTTTTAAAATGGAAATGAATTCCTAAAATTACAAATGATTGTCCCTTTGGATATGGTATAGAAATTCCAATCATTGCATATGATAGTCTATGTTTTTGTTGAAGGGAAAGAAATTCCAAAAATTTCATGTGGTATTCCATGTTTTTGAAGAAGGGAAATAAATTTTAGTAACTGCATATGATAGTCCACGTTTTTTGAGAAGGGAATGAATTTCCAAAAATTGCATATGATAGTCCACTTTTTTGGAGAAGGAAAAGAAATTCCAGAAATTGCATATGCTAGTCGACATTTTTGGAGAAGAGAAAGAAATTCCAGAAATTGCAAATGATAGTCCATGTTTTTGAAGAAGGGAAAGAAATTCCTAAAATTACATATGATAGTCCACGTTTTTTTAGAGGGAAAAGAAATTCCCAAAATTGCATATAATAGTCCACGTTTTTTTAGAAGGTAAAGAAATTCCCAAAATTGCATATGATAGTCCATGATTTTGGAGAAGGGAAAGAAATTCTAGAAATAGCATATGATAGTCCAAATTTTTGGAGAAGGAAAAGAAATTCCAGAAATAGCATATGATAGTCCAAGTTTTGGGAAAGAAATTCTAGAATTTGCATAAGATAGTCCACGTTTTTTGAGAAGGGAATGAAATTCCAAAAATTGCATATGATAGTCCATGTTTTTGGAGGAGGGAAGAAAATTTCAAAAATTGCATATGATAGTCCACATTTTTTGTGAAGGGAAAGAAATTCCTGAAATTTCATATGATTGTGCACGTTTTTGGAAAAGGGAAAGAAATTCCAGAAATTGCATATGGCAGTCGACGTTTTTGGAGAAGGGAAATAAGTTCAAGAAAATGCATATGATAGTCCACATTTTTAGAGAAGGAAAAGAAATTTTAGAATTGCATATGATAGTCCATATTTTAAAAAGGGAAATTTATTCCTAAAATTGCATATTATAGTCCACTTGGGATATGGAAAAGAAATTCCAGTAATTGCATATGATAGTCCATGTTTTTGGAGAAGGGAAAGAAATTCCAAAAATTGCATGCGGTAGTCCATGTATTTTAAGAAGGGAATGAAATTTTAGAAATTGCATATGATAATCCACATTTTTGGAGAAAGGATATAAATTCCAAAAATTGCATATGATAGTCCACGTTTTTGGAAAAGGGAAAGAAGTTTCAGAAATTGCATATGATAGTCCATGTTGATAGAGAAGGGAAATAAATTCAAGAAAATGCATAAAATAGTCCACGTTTTTAGAGAAAGGAAAGAAATTTTAGAATTGCATATGATAGTCCATGTTTTTAAAATGGAAATGAATTCCTAAAATTGCAAATGGTAGTCCACTTTGGATATGGTATAAAAATTCCAATAATTGCATATGATAGTCGTTGTTTTTGGAGAAGGGAAAGAAATTTTAGAAACTGTATTTGATAGTCCACATTTTTTGCAGAGGAAAGAAATTCCAGAAATTGCATATGATAATCCACATTTTTGGAGAAGTGAAAGAAATTCCAGAAATTGCATATGATAGTTCCCATTTTTGGATAAGGGAAAGAAATTCCAGAAATTGCATATGATAGTGCATGTTTTTGGAGAAGGGAAAGAAATTCCAAAAATTGCGTACGATAGTCCACGTTTTTTTTGAAGGGAAAGAAAATCCCAATATTGCATATGGTAGTCCATGTTTTTGAAGAAGGGAATGAAATTTGAGAAAGTGCATATGATAGTCCATATTTTTAGAGAAGGGAAAGAAATTCCAGAATATGCATATGATAGTCAAAGTTTTTGAAGAGAAACTCCATAATTTGCATATGATAGTCCACGATTTCTGAGAAGGGAAAGAAATTTCAAAAACTGCATATGATAGTCCACGTTTTTGGTGAAGGGAAAGAAATTTCAGAAATTGCTTATGATAGTCTATATTTTTTGAGAAGGGAAAGAAATTCTAGAAATTGCATATGATACTCCTCGTTTTTGGAGAAGGGAGATAATTAAAAGAAAATGCATATGATAGTCCATGCTTTTAGAGAAGGGAAAGAAATTTTAGAATTGCATATGATAATCCTTGTTTTTAAAAGGGAAATGAATTCCTAAAGTTGCATATGATAGTCCACTTGGGATATGGTAAAGAAATTCCAATAATTGTATATGATAGTCCCTGTTTTTGGAGAAGGGAAAGAAATTCTGAAAATTGCATGTGGTAGTCCATGTTTTTAAAGAAGGGAATGAAATTTTAGAAATTGCATATGATAATCCACGTTTTTCGAGAAGGAAAGAAATTCCAGAAATTGCATATGATAGTCCACGTTTTTGGAGAAGGGAAAGAAATTCAAGAAATTCTATTTGATAGTCTATAATTTTTGATAAGGGAAAGGAAATCCATAAATTATATATGATAGTCCAAGTTTTTGGAGAAGGGAGACAAACTCCAAAAATTGCCTATGATAGTCCACGTTTTTGGAGAATGGAAAGAAAATCCTGAAACTGCATATGATAGTCCACATTTTTGAAAAACATTCTAGAAATTGCGTATGATAGTCCATGTTTTTTGAGAAGGGAAAGATATTCCAAAAATTCCATATGATAGTCCATGTTATTGTAGAAGGGAAAGAAATTTCAGAAATTGCATATGATAGTCCACGTTTTTGGAGAAGGGAAAGAAATTCTAGAAATTGCATATGATAGTCCACGTTTTTGGAGAAGGGAAAAAATTCCAGAAATTGATTATGATAATCCAAGTTTTTGGAGAAGGGAAATAAATTCAACAAAATTCATATGATAGTCCACGTATTTAGAGAAGAGAAAGATATTTTAGAATTGCATATGATTGTCCATGTTTTTAAAAGGGAAATGAATTCCAAGAATTGCATATGACAGTCCACTTTAAATATGGTAAAGAAATTCCAATAATTGCATATGATAGTCCATGTTTTTGGATAAGGGAAAGAAATTCCAAAAATTGGATGTGGTATTCCATGTTTTTGTAGAAGGGAAAGAAATTTTAGAAATTGCATATGATAATCCACGTTTTTTGTAACACCCCATACATAACTGACTAGTATATTATGCATGAAACGCTTAAATTGATATTGAGTACATACAAAAGCTATAGATATAGAAAGATCCATATGAAATACAACATGAAATTCTAATAAGAATTACAAAGCATGTGTCTTCAATGGATCTGCACAGCGGAAAATGAGATCTGACGAGGTCTCTAAGCCACCATCACTTCCATGTCTTCAGTCCAAACCTGCTACTGACCAAACGCTACTAAACTGCACCTGAGAAATATAAGTTGATTGGGGTGAGATTACTAAATCTTAGTGAGTCAGCCTATCCTATGGGTCCACTCGGTTGTATAGGGTACATGCATCAGAAAACGAATCCACCATTGATTCGGGGTTTATCCTCACATCCAGTACACAAACGGAGCAAACACATGAATCATCCACCATAGGAGTCATCATATCACAAGTATACAAATAGTACAACAAACACGTATGCAGACCCATACCCATGTACGGGGAATCCAGAAGTGGTAACAACCAAACTACCAAGTCTGCACACACACCCTCGGTGAGTCACCAAGTACCTATCGTCAAGAAGACTCACACAAGACCATCTCTATATGAAACATATAGGTCCTACATGGCATCCCATTCGTGACGAGTTACTGCGGTGACCTTGCCTACACGGAGTCACGACCTCATCACCATCCATACGTAATATGGTTATCACAAGTGCGACACGCCTAAATGACTGTACAAGCCCAACCGGGGTAGGAGCCTAACGGTGTAGCCTACATGGCACCATTAAAGGTGAGTTATCCAAGTGATATCTCCTAATTGGCATCACAACTCCACCATACCAAGCACGCCAGGTGTATTCTCTAGGTGAGACACGCCATAAGACTCTCACAAGCACACTCGCAATGGTAGCTCAGGTGTGTTAATCATACCAAGAACGCCAAGGTGTATTCTCCATGTGAGACACGCCATAAAGACTCTCACAAGCACACTTGCAATGGTATTATCGGAAACTAGTCCATACACAATGGTGCCTTACCACCTAGTAGTGGCCCACTTCGATTCTAGCATACCACACACATAACAAGCGTCAATCACACAATTCAACCAATCCCGAATGTTTAACCGAAACAACGGGTATCAATGATCATCCATATTCCAGCACATAATGCATTTCATAATCAAGCATAGGAAAATAGGATTTAAGAATAATTATGTTGATATTCATCACATATATTGTATCTCATTCTCAAACATAGAATTAACGTTTATAACAATAACTATTCAATTCTATGCATAACAATAATAACCGGATAAACTCGAATTTCCATACTATCGGACATCACACACAATTGCCAACGTGCGATATTAGTCGGGGAGGAGTCCGGGTCAAGCCACGGAACCAGACTGCACTCCAAGGGAAAAATAGAAAATTCTGTTTCAATCAGCATCCGCTGAGCGGACGGGGTCCCGCTAAGCGGACCACCAGCAACACAGAAAAATGCAGAAACGCACAGTTCTGCTATGGGGTGTTCTAACCCCCTTCATACCACCTGCATGCATAATTAACACTAAGACAATATGCTTTGGAACCTAAACAAACATCATACATCACAAAAACATGTTTAGATTCAGATTGATAGATTTATCTCACAATCCCTAAATTCCAATCACAAACCCTTACATACAAATCCCTCAAGTCACTATCTAAGGACTCAACTTGCTTAAATGGAGGTTGAGATGACATACTTGAAGTCCTTGAACTCCTATCATGGCGAAAGTTCCACCTTCATCTTCATCAAACCCGTAATCACACTTCTACCCAAATTCAGCTTCAGCCCCTTAACTTCAATTGCAATTATCTCCTTCAATAAACAAGCTATAAGCATGAACCTTATATGCAAATGGAAGAGAATTTTGTTAGCTTTCCAACGAGACCAGAATCGTTATAATCGGAGTTACGAGCAGAGAGATATTACCGTTTTAGTGGAGCTGTACCAAGAGTTGCGAAAATGGAGATGACGAACTGGAGTTCTTCTTTCTTTCCATGCTTCTAAACCCTCTCCCTCATAAATTCTGATTTGGAAAAGTTACTACCAAACAATGCCTTAAGTCCTCATGCAAGTAATGGTTAAGGTCCAATGTGTCCCTCAACTAAGCCAAAATTACCACCTTGCCATTTGATTTGCTTCTAACCAATCTCATTCCATGTCAACTAACCACTTCTTAAATTAGGGATTAAATCTACAACTCCTTCTTGGCACTTTATATCTCTCTCTCTCTCTCTCTATATATATATATATATATAATCTTGCTTGGATTAATGTGGGGTATTACATTCTCCCCCCTTAAATTAAATTCGTCCTCGAATTCTTTCCGGTTACCACGGAAACCAACCCTTCTTATCTATCCAATCAAGGGAAAGAATGTTACTCACATTCGTCTTTAGATAATCTCACTACTCTGTCTGAGGATCATTCCATATGAAGAAACAAAATCTGCCAAAATACTTGCGTCCTAGTATACATGATTAGAAACCTTAACCGTCAAGCAACACGTTTATTTAGATACTTTGTCTTGACATACTTGGGGAAAGATACTCCCAGGGTCCTTGACCTTCCCTGCTCTGCACTGAATCTCCAGAACTTCAGAAACCCTAATAATCCACTCATGTAGGATATCTGCCGTTCAAACTCTGCTGGGCTCACCCTTGTCCAACGCACTTACTGATTCACTCAGGCTCCTTGAATTACTTCCCATCCAAGCATTCTCGCCACAATATACCTTTCTGCGATAACACTCTAAATTACTCTTCACAAGAGTCCATACCATGTCGTTAGGTGATCGCCAATTTCCTTGGTCTTACTTCTGGTTCCCAAGGTCTTAGGATGGTTGTCTCGAGTTTACCTTTACTTATACAACTGAATCTCCCTACTTTAACCCTTACTCCAACTTAGACATAACAACTGTCACTGTAAATCACGAAGGTGTAATCATCTTGCAACTATAGCCTTGACATTCGACAACTTCACACAAGATTTTACTAATGAGAGGTGAAACTCAACAGCTAACCTGCAACCATTGTCCAAGTCTTCCTGCACGATCATAGTGCACAAGGCATAACCACAAAGAACTTGCGCCAACTAAAAATCCTCACTAGTCGTCAGCATTTCGGTGGTCACGATACTATGTCTAACCCTTGACTTACAAGCTAAACTGTTGACCCACTAACATCGGACCGCATGCCATCCACAAAATGTATTCCCAAGCTTGCCCATTGACAACACCTCTTGAGTTTATGGTAGATCCTCGAGAGACGGGAATGAACGAAACGCTGCTTCGACAATTCCCCTTAGGAATATACTTTCATCCCAACATAAAATCCTACAAATAGCCCATTCATTCCTACCTCAGACTTATCTGGTTCTTCCCTTACCCGTTGCGCTACTCTGATTTCAACCACTCACACAATAACGCCCAGATTACTTTCGGGACGATCGACTGACCTCAGCAACCAACACGAGTCTTTTCAGCATGCTTTAACCTCATTCGCATGCTTTCTGGGAAACTTCCCAGAAGGTCATCCATCCTACAATCGCTCCAAGTCAAGGACGCTTATGCTAGTCCACATTTTTGGAGTAGGGAAAGAAATTCCAGAAATTGCATATGCTAGTCAACATTTTTGGAGAAGGGAAAGAAATTCCAGAAACTGCATATGATAGTCCATGTTTTTGAAGAAGGGAATAGAAATTCCAAAAATTGCATATGATAGTCCACGTTTTTTAGAAGGGAAATAAATTCCCGAAATTGCATATAAAAGTCCACGTATTTTTAGAAGGTAAAGAAATTCCCAAAATTGCATATGATAGTCCATGATTTTGGAGAAGGGAAAGAAATTCTAGAAATAGCGTAAGATAGTCCAAATTTTGGGAGAAGGAAAAGAAATTCCAGAAATAGCATATGATAGTCCAAGGTTTGGGAAAGAAATTCAAGAATTTGCATATGATAGTCCATGTGTTTTGAGAAGGGAAAGAAATTCCAAAAATTGCATATGATAGTCCACGTTTTTGGAGAAAGGAAGGAAATTTCATAAATTGCATATGATAATCCACATTTTTTGTGAAGGGAAAGAAATTTCAGAAATTCCATATGATTGTCCATGTTTTTGGAGAAGGGAAAGTAATTCCACAAATTGCATATGACAGTCCACGTTTTTGGAGAAGGGAAAGAAATTTTAGAAACTGCATATGATAGTCCACGTTTTTAGAGAAGGGAAAGAAATTCCAAAAATTGCATATGATAGTCCACGTTTTTGGATAAGGGAAGGAAATTTCATAAATTGCATATGATAGTCAACATTTTTTGTGAAGGGAAAGAAATTTCAGAAATTGCATATGATAGTCCACGTTTTTAAAAAGGGAAATGAATTCCAAAAATTGCATATTAAATTCCACTTGAGATATGGTAAAAAAATTCCAGTAATTGCATATGATAGTCCATGTTTTTGGAGTAGGGAAAGAAATTCCAAAAATTGCATGCGGTAGTCCATGTTTTTTAGGAAGGGAAAGAAATTTTAGAAATTGCATATGATAAACCACGTTTTTGGAGAAGGGAAACAAATTCCGAAAATTGCATATGATAGTCCACGTTTTTGGAAAAGGGATAGAAGTTTAAGAAATTGTATATGATAGTCCATGTTGTTAGATAAGGGAAATAAAATCAAGAAAATGCATATGATAGTCCACGTTTTAGATAAAGAAAAGAAATTTTAGAATTGCATATGATAGTCCATGTTTTTAAAATGGAAATGAATTCCTAAAATTACAAATGATAGTCCACTTTGGATATGGTAAGAAATTTTAGAATTGCATATGATAGTCTATGTGTTTTGAGAAGGGAAAGAAATTACAAATATTGCATATGATAGTCCATGTTTTAAGAGAAGGAAAAGAAATTTCAGAAAATGCATATGATAGTCCACATTTATGGTGAAGGGAAAGAAATTTCAGAAATTGCATATGAGAGTCCACGTCTTTGGAGAACGGAAAGAAACTCCAGAAATTGCATATGATAGTCCATGTTGTTGGAGAAGGGAAATAAATCAAGAAATGCATATGATAGTCCATGTTTTTAAAGAAAGGAAAGAAATTTTAGAATTGCATATGATAGTCCATGTTTTTAAAATGGAAATCAATTCCTAAAATTGCAAATGATAGTCTACTTTGTATATGGTTTAGAAATTCCAAGAATTGCATATGATAGTTAATGTTTTTGGAGAAGGGAAAGAAATTCCAAAAATTGCATGTGGTATTCCATCTTTTTGAAGAAGGGAAAGAAATTTTAGAAACTGCATATGATAGTCCACATCTTTTGAGAAGGGAAAGAAATTCCAAAAATTGCATATGATAGTCCACGTTTTTGGAGAAGGGAAAGAAATTCCAGAAATTGCATATGATAGTCCACATTTTTGGAGAAGGGAAAGAAATTCCGTAAATTGTATATGATAGTCCACGTTTTTGGAGAAGGGAAAGAAATTCCACAAATTGCATATGATAGTCAATGTTTCTGGAGAAGGGAAAGAAATTCCAAAAATTGCATATGATAGTCCATGTTTTTTTAGAAGGGAAAGAAATTCCCAATATTGCATATGATAGTTCATGTTTTTGGAGAAGGGAAAAAATTTTTAGAAATTGCATATGATAGTCCTTGTTCTTGTAGAAGGGAAGGAAATTTTGGAAATTGCATATGTTAGCCCATGTTTTTCGAGAAGGGAAAGAAATTCTAGAAATAGCATATGATAGTCCAAGTTTTTGGAAAGAAATTCGAGAATTTGCATATGATAGTCTATGTTTTTCGAGAAGGGAAAGAAATTACAAAAATTGCATATGATAGTCCACGTTTTAAGAGAAGGAAAAGAAATTTCAGAAATTGCATATGATAGTCCACATTTTTGGTGAAGGGAAAGAAATTTCAGAAATTGCATATGATAGTCCACGTTTTTGGAGAAGGGAAAGAAATTCCAGAAATTGCATATGATAGTCCATGTTGTTGGAGAAGGGAAATAAATTCAAGAAAATGCATATGATAGTCCACGTTTTTAGAGAAAGGAAAGAAATTTTAGAATTGCATGTGATACTCCATGTTTTTAAAATGGAAATCAATTCCTAAAACTGCAAATGATAGTCTACTTTGGATATGGTATAGAAATTCCAAGAAATGCATATGATAGTCGATGTTTTTGGAAAAGGGAAAGAAATTCCAAAAATTGCATGTGGTATTCCATCTTTTTGAAGAAGGGAAAGAAATTTTAGAAACTGCATATGATAGTCCACGCTTTTTGAGAAGGGAAAGAAATTCCAAAAATTGTATATGATAGTCCACGTTTTTTCAGAAGGGTAAGAAATTCCAGAAATTACATATGATAGTCGACATTTTTGGAGAAGGGAAAGAAATTCCAGAAATTACATATGATAGTCCACGTTTTTGGAGAAGGGAAAGAATTTCCAGAAATTGCATATGATAGTCCATGTTTCTGGAGAAGGGAAAGAAATTCCAAAAATTGCATATGATAGTCCTTGTTTTTTATGAAGGGAAAGAAATTCCCAATATTGCATATGATAGTCCATGTTTTTGGAGAAGGGAAAGAAATTTTGGAAATTGCATATGTTAGTCCATGTTTTTCGAGAAGGGAAAGAAATTCTGGAAATAGCATATGATAGTCCAAGTTTTTGGAAAGAAATTATTGAATTTGCATATGATAGTCTATGTTTTTTGTGAAGGGAAAGAAATTACAAAAATTGCTTATGATAGTCCAAGTTTTAAGAGAAGGAAAAGAAATTTCACAAATTGCACATGATAGTCCACATTTTTGGTGAAGGGAAAGAAATTTAAGAAATTACAAATGATAGTCCACTATGGATATGGTAAAAAATTCTAATAATTGCATATGATAGTCGATATTTTTGGAGAAGGGAAAGAAATTCAAAAATTGCATGTGGTATTCCATGTTTTTCAAGAAGGGAAAGAAATTTTAGAAACTGCATATGATAGTCGATGTTTTTTTAAAAGGGAAAAAATTTCCAAAAATTGCATATGATAGTCCATGTTTTTGGAGAAGGGAAAGAAATTCCAGAAATTGCATATGATAGTCCACATTTTTTGAGAAGGGAAAGAAATTCCAGAAATTGCATATGATAGTCCACGTTTTTGGAGAAGGGAAAGAAATTCTAGAAATTGCATATGATAGTCCATGTTTTTGGAGAAGGGAAGGAAATTCCATAAATTGTATATGATAGTCCACGTTTTTGGAGAAGGGAAAGAAATTCCACAAACTGCATATGATAGTCAATGTTTCTGGAGAAGGGAAAGAAATTCCAAAAATTGCATATGATAGTCCAAGTTTTTTTAGAAGGGAAAGAAATTCCCAATATTGCATATGATAGTCCATGTTAATGGAGAAGGGAAAGAAATGTTTGTAATTGCATATGATAGTCCATGTTTTTCGAGAAGGAAAGAAATTCTAGAAATAGCATATGATAGTCCAAGTTTTTGGAAAGAAATTCCAGAATTTGCATATGATAGTCTATGTGTTTTGAGAAGGGAAAGAAATTACAAATATTGCATATGATAGTCCACGTTTTAAGAGAAGGAAAAGGAATTTCAGAAAATGCATATGATAGTCCACGTTTTTGGAGAAGGGAAAGAAATTTCAGAAATTGCATATGAGAGTCCACGTCTTTGGAGAAGGGAAAGAAACTCCAGAAATTGCATATGATAGTCCATGTTGTTGGAGAAGGGAAATAAATTCAAGAAATGCATATGATAGTCCATGTTTTTAAAGAAAGGAAAGAAATTTTAGATTTGCATATGATAGTCCATGTTTTTAAAATGGAAATCAATTCCTAAAATTGCAGATGATAGTCTACTTTGTATATGGTTTAGAAATTCCAAGAATTGCATATGATAGTTAATGTTTTTGGAGAAGGGAAAGAAATTCCAAAAATTGCATGTGGTATTCCATCTTTTTGAAGAAGGGAAAGAAATTTTAGAAACTGCATATGATAGTCCACATCTTTTGAGAAGGGAAAGAAATTCCAAAAATTGCATATGATAGTCCACGTTTTTGGAGAAGGGAAAGAAATTCCAGAAATTGCATATGATAGTCCACATTTTTGGAGAAGGGAAAGAAATTCCATAAATTGTGTATGATAGTCCACGTTTTTGGAGAAGGGAAAGAAATTCCACAAATTGCATATGATAGTCAATGTTTCTGGAGAAGGGAAAGAAATTCCAAAAATTGCATATGATAGTCCAAGTTTTTTTAGAAGGGAAAGAAATTCCCAATATTGCATATGATAGTTCATGTTTTTGGAGAAGGGAAAAAAATTTTAGAAATTGCATATGATAGTCCATGTTCTTGTAGAAGGGAAGGAAATTTTGGAAATTGCATATGTTAGTCCATGTTTTTCGAGAAGGGAAAGAAATTCTAGAAATAGTATATGATAGTCCAAGTTTTTGGAAAGAAATTCCAGAATTTGCATATGATAGTCTATGTTTTTTGAGAAGGGAAAGAAATTACAAAAATTGCATATGATAGTCCACGTTTTAAGAGAAGGAAAAGAAATTTCAGAAATTGCATATGATAGTCCACATTTTTGGTGAAGGGAAAGAAATTTCAGAAATTGCATATGATAGTCCACGTTTTTGGAGAAGGGAAAGAAATTCCAGAAATTGCATGTAACACCCATATATAATTACATGCATCAAATCATATAAATATACATGAATCCAAGTATTTGGTACTGAAATACCAATAAGTTCCTAGTCAACACATTATACATATTAATGCCCTAATACAAAAGTTCTACACAATGGCATAATACATACAAGATGTTCAAAAATAAAATACTAAGAACTAGATCAAACAATGATCTCAAAAGAACTCCACAACGGAAGCTTCGCCATACCAAAAGAACATAAGGAACAAGGAATCAAACTGCTTTCTCCTTACCCTTCGCGGAACCTGTAGCACCTGAAATCAATATATAATGGGGTGAGATACAAAATCTCAGTGAGTTCCCTATCCTATGGATCCTCTCGGCTTTACAAGGTTCTAACCTATAAGTCTCAAGTCATAAAAGGAACTAGACCTTGAGTTCTCATACTAACATTATAAGGAATCATACTTAGAGTTCAACAACTCAACACAAGATTATTAATCGGAAACCAATACTAAGGCATCCCCATATTCCCGTCCCCTTCTACGTCTAGAAGGTGGCACGAGTCATGAATCCTTTGGAAAAATCTTGACATACGAAATGGATTCGGACTCATGAGCCTTTCCCCATGAATCGTCACTTCACATGGCCCGTACACCATCACAAGTCTCTACCCGTAGGTTCCATTCGTACACAAAAGCGGGAATCAAACCTGCCAAGATTATGTGCCTCTCTGCACAGTGCCTCTCTGCACGAAGAATGCCTGTTAGCATTCAAAGGAAAAATAAAGAAATAAAGAAATACAACGGTTCCGATTAATACATCAACAATGGTGATCGCTTCCGCAAACCACTAGGCCTGTTAGCCTTTCCCCATAAGATTCCAACACGTATGTTCCATATAATGTCTCATCCTAGGTTTCTTTGTTAAGATACACATACCTAACAAACCCTAGTTTTCCTCACTTATCTTTTATTCACATAACAATGAAGTTATTCAACCCTCTTGATATAAACATATATAACAAGGTATACTAATCCACCTGCAATAGAACTCAATAACAATTATAGAGTACACAAGCATCATACCAAAAGCATAACGTTCTCATGAATTCGAACGAAAACCAACCCAAGTAATCAAGCAATTCCCGACTCTCGATTAAATAATTCTCCCTTTGTTTCCAAAACCTACACTACTAGAAAGTACACGCTTCTAGCTTCCTATCACTTCGAACGGTGATTAAAACAGAGTTATGGTTCAAAAGTTATGATCGAAACAGTTTTATCTCATGAAACTAAAGAATTGGCTAAGTAACCTTCAGTTCGCGCCGCGCAACAGCTAGGTCGCGCCGCGAACCTCAGGAAGTGGCAAACCTCACAACATTCTCATAGTGTTCGCGTCGCGAACCCTTGTACGCGCCGCGTACTGATGACAGAACCAAACCCCCAAACTTCTTCTGCATGGTTCGCGCCGCTACCTATAGTTCGCGCCGCGAAGCGCGCGAAATCAGAAATTTCAGATCTGTTTTCTTGCCTTTCCCATGGTTTAATCCAACCATCTCCATACTCAAACCTGTTCCAGAATCATACTAAAGCATAGAAACAACTCATACATGGTACACTTGGGATATACAACACTCAATCATGAACATTCATGGTTTGATTCAAAACCTAGGTTTTTCTATAGAAAACCCCAAAATGCAAAACTTATGATTTCCATCCATAATCAAAAGCTATAAGTTTCTAACTAGAACCCACCTCGATTATGAGTCGTTGATGTCGAAGATGAGTCGATTCGGCGGAGAAATGATGAAGATACATGCTTTCCTCTTCACAAGCTTTTCTTCCTCTTCTCTTCCTTCTCTCTACTTTATCTCTCTATATTCTTGTGTTGTTGCAATTGTGAGGAAGGGAATAGAAAGGAAAAGAATATAAGCAACATAACCTTAAGTTAGCACTTATAACTTAAGTGTCCAAAAGTATCTCTAATGTTCCAATTAATAAAACCTCGGTGTCAGCTAATAACATTAGAGCATTTAATTTAATACGGGGTATTACATTGCATATGATAGTCCATGTTGTTGGAGACGGGAAATAAATTCAAGAAAATGCATATGATAGTCCACGTTTTTAGAGAAAGGAAAGAAATTTTAGAATTGCATGTGATACTCCATGTTTTTAAAATGGAAATCAATTCCTAAAACTGCAAATGATAGTCTACTTTGGATATGGTATAGAAATTCCAAGAATTGCATATGATAGTCGATGTTTTTGGAAAAGGGAAAGAAATTCCAAAAATTGCATGTGGTATTCATTCTTTTTGAAGAAGGGAAAGAAATTTTAGAAACTGCATATGATAGTCCACGCTTTTTGAGAAGGGAAAGAAATTCCAAAAATTGCATATGATAGTCCACGTTTTTGGAGAAGGGTAAGAAATTCCAGAAATTACATATGATAGTCGACATTTTTGGAGAAGGGAAAGAAATTCCAGAAATTGCATATGATAGTCCACGTTTTTGGAGAAGGGAAAGAATTTCCAGAAATTGCATATGATAGTCCATGTTTCTGGAGAAGGGAAAGAAATTCCAAAAATTGCATATGATAGTCCACGTTTTTTATGAAGGGAAAGAAATTCCCAATATTGCATATGATAGTCCATGTTTTTGGAGAAGGGAAAGAAATTTTGGAAATTGCATATGTTAGTCCATGTTTTTCGAGAAGGGAAAGAAATTCTGGAAATAGCATATGATAGTCCAAGTTTTTGGAAAGAAATTATTGAATTTGCATATGATAGTCTATGTTTTTTGAGAAGGGAAAGAAATTACAAAAATTGCTTATGATAGTCCAAGTTTTAAGAGAAGGAAAATAAATTTCACAAATTGCACATGATAGTCCACATTTTTGGTGAAGGGAAAGAAATTTAAGAAATTACAAATGATAGTCCACTTTGGATATGGTAAACAAATTCTAATAATTGCATATGATAGTCGATATTTTTGGAGAAGGGAAAGAAATTCAAAAATTGCATGTGGTATTCCATGATTTTCAAGAAGGGAAAGAAATTTTAGAAACTGCATATGATAGTCGATGTTTTTTTAAAAGGGAAAAAAATTCCAAAAATTGCATATGATAGTCCATGTTTTTGGAGAAGGGAAAGAAATTCCAGAAATTGCATATGATAGTCCACATTTTTTGAGAAGGGAACGAAATTCCAGAAATTGCATATGATAGTCCACGTTTTTGGAGAAGGGAAAGAAATTCTAGAAATTGCATATGATAGTCCATGTTTTTGGAGAAGGGAAAGAAATTCCATAAATTGTATATGATAGTCCACGTTTTTGGAGAAGGGAAAGAAATTCCACAAATTGCATATGATAGTCAATGTTTCTGGAGAAGGGAAAGAAATTCCAAAAATTGCATATGATAGTCCAAGTTTTTTTAGAAGGGAAAGAAATTCCCAATATTGCATATGATAGTCCATGTTATTGGAGAAGGGAAAGAAATGTTAGTAATTGCATATGATAGTCCATGTTTTTCGAGAAGGAATGAAATTCTAGAAATAACATATGATAGTCCAAGTTTTTGGAAAGAAATTCCAGAATTTGCATATGATAGTCTATGTGTTTTGAGAAGGGAAAGAAATTACAAATATTGCATATGATAGTCCACGTTTTAAGAGAAGGAAAAGAAATTTCAGAAAATGCAAATGATAGTCCACGTTTTTGGAGAAGGGAAAGAAATTTCAGAAATTGCATATGAGAGTCCACGTCTTTGGAGAAGGGAAAGAAACTCCAGAAATTGCATATGATAGTCCATGTTGTTGGAGAAGGGAAATAAATTCAAGAAATGCATATGATAGTCCATGTTTTTAAAGAAAGGAAAGAAATTTTAGAATTGCATATGATAGTCCATGTTTTTAAAATGGAAATCAATTCCTAAAATTGCAAATGATAGTCTACTTTGTATATGGTTTAGAAATTCCAAGAATTGCATATGATAGTTAATGTTTTTGGAGAAGGGAAAGAAATTCCAAATATTGCATGTGGTATTCCATCTTTTTGAAGAAGGGAAAGAAATTTTAGAAACTGCATATGATAGTCCACGTTTTTTGAGAAGGGAAAGAAATTCCAAAAATTGCATATGATAGTCCACGTTTTTGGAGAAGGGTAAGAAATTCCAGAAATTACATATGATAGTCCACATTTTTGGAGAACGGAAAGAAATTCCATAAATTTCATATGATAGTCCATGTTTTTGGAGAAGGGAAAGAAATTCCAGAAATTGCATATGATAGTCCACATTTTTTTAGAAGGGAAAGAAATTCCAGAAATTGCATATGATAGTCCACGTTTTTGGAGACGGGAAAGAAATTCTAGAAATTGCATATGATAGTCCATGTTTTTGGAGAAGGGAAAGAAATTCCATAAATTGTATATGATAGTCCACGTTTTTGGAGAAGAGAAAGAAATTCCACAAATTGCATATGGTAGTCAATGTTTCTGGAGAAGGGAAAGAAATTCCAAAAATTGCATATGATAGTCATAGTTTTTTTAGAAGGGAAAGAAATTCCCAATATTGCATATGATAGTCCATGTTATTGGAGAAGGGAAAGAAATGTTAGTAATTGCATATGATAGTCCATGTTTTTCGAGAAGGAAAGAAATTCTAGAAATAGCATATGATAGTCCAAGTTTTTGGAAAGAAATTCCTGAATTTGCATATGATAGTCTATGTGTTTTGAGAAGGGAAAGAAATTACAAATATTGCATATGATAGTCCACGTTTTAAGAGAAGGAAAAGAAATTTCAGAAAATGCATATGATAGTCCACGTTTTTGGAGAAGGGAAAGAAATTCCAGAAATTACATATGATAGTCCATGTTGTTGGAGAAGGGATATAAATTCAAGAAAATGCATATGATAGTCCAAGTTTTTGGAGAAGGGAAAGAAATTCCAGAAATTGCATATGATAGTCCACATTTTTGGAGAAGGGAAAGAAATTCCAGAAATTGCATATGATAGTCCACGTTTCTGGAAAAGGGAAAGAAATTCCATAAATTGCATATGATAGTCAATGTTTCTGGAGAAGGGAAAGAAATTCCAAAAATTGCATATGATAGTCCATGTTTTTTTAGAAGGGAAAGAAATTCCCAATATTGCATATGATAGTCCATGTTGTTGGAGAAGGGAAAGAAATTTTAGAAATTGCATATGATAGTCCATGTTTTTCGAGAAGGAAAGAAATTCTAGAAATAGCATATGATAGTCCAAGTTTTTGGAATGAAATTCCAGAATTTGCTTATGATAGTCTATGTTTTTTGAGAAGGGAAAGAAATTACAAAAATTGCATATGATAGTCCACGTTTTAAGAGAAGGAAAAGAAATTTCAGAAATTGCATATGATAGTCCACATTTTTGGTGAAGGGAAAGAAATTTCAGAAATTGCATATGATAGTCCACGTTTTTGGAGAAGGGAAAGAAATTCCAGAAATTGCATATGATAGTCCATGTTGTTGGAGAAGGAAATAAATTCAAGAAAATGCATATGATAGTTCACGTTTTTAGAGAAAGGAAAGAAATTTTAGAATTGCATATGATACTCAATGTTTTTAAAATGGAAATCAATTCCTAAAACTGCAAATGATAGTCTACTTTGGATATGGTATAGAAATTCCAAGAATTGCATATGATAGTCGATGTTTTTGGAGAAGGGAAAGAAATTCCAAATATTGCATGTGGTATTCCATGTTTTTGAAGAAGGGAAAGATATTTTTGAAACTGCATATGATAGTCCACGTTTTTTGAGAAGGGAAAGAAATTCGAAAAATTGCATATGATAGTCCACGTTTTTGGAGAAGGGTAAGAAATTCCAGAAATTACATATGATAGTCCACATTTTTGGAGAACGGAAAGAAATTCCAGAAATTTCATATGATAGTCCATCTTCTTGAAGAAGGGAAAGAAATTTTAGAAACTGCATATGATAGTCCACGTTTTTTGAGAAGGGAAAGAAATTCCAAAAATTGCATATGATAGTCCACGTTTTTGGAGAAGGGTAAGAAATTCCAGAAATTACATATGATAGTCCACATTTTTGGAGAAGGGAAAGAAATTACAGAAATTTCATATGATAGTCCATGTTTTTGGAGAAGGGAAAGAATTTCCAGAAATTGCATATGATAGTCCATGTTTCTGGAGAAGGGAAAGAAATTCCAAAAATTGCATATGATAGTCCACGTTTTTTATGAAGAGAAAGAAATTCCCAATATTGCATATGATAGTCCATGTTTTTGGAGAAGGGAAAGAAATGTTAGTAATTGCATATGTTAGTCCATGTTTTTTTGAGAAGGGAAAGAAATTCTAGAAATAGCATATGATAGTCCAAGTTTTTGGAAAGAAATTCCAGAATTTGCATATGATAGTCTATGGGTTTTGAGAAGGGAAAGAAATTACAAATATTGCATATGATAGTCCACGTTTTAAGAGAAGGAAAAGAAATTTCAGAAAATGCATATGATAGTCCACGTTTTTGGAGAAGGGAAAGAAATTCCAGAAATTGCATATGATAGTCCATGTTGTTGGAGAAGGGAAATAAATTCAATAAAATGCATATGATAGTCCAAGTTTTTGGAGAAGGGAAAGAAATTCCAGAAATTGCATATGATAGTCCACATTTTTGGAGAAGGGAAAGAAATTCCAGAAATTGCATATGATAGTCCCCGTTTTTGGAGAAGGGAAAGAAATTCCAGAAATTGCATATGATAGTCCACGTTTTTAGAGAAGGGAAAGAATTTCCAGAAATTGCATATGATAGTCCATGTTTCTGGAGAAGGGAAAGAAATTCCATAAATTGCATTTGATAGTCAATGTTTCTGGAGAAGGGAAAGAAATTCCAAAAATTGCATATGATAGTCCATGTTTTTTTAGAAGGGAAAGAAATTCCCAATATTGCATATGATAGTCCATGTTGTTGGAGAAGGGAAAGAAATTTTAGAAATTGCATATGATAGTCCATGTTTTTCGAGAAGGAAAGAAATTCTAGAAATAGCATATGATAGTCCAAGTTTTTGGAAAGAAATTCCAGAATTTGCTTATGATAGTCTATGTTTTTTGAGAAGGGAAAGAAATTACAAAAATTGCATATGATAGTCCACGTTTTAAGAGAAGGAAAAGAAATTTCAGAAATTGCATATGATAGTCCACATTTTTGGTGAAGGGAAAGAAATTTCAGAAATTGCATATGATAGTCCACGTTTTTGGAGAAGGGAAAGAAATTCCAGAAATTGCATATGATAGTCCATGTTGTTGGAGAAGGGAAATAAATTCAAGAAATGCATATGATAGTCCATGTTTTTAAAGAAAGGAAAGAAATTTTAGAATTGCATATGATAGTCCATGTTTTTAAAATGGAAATGATTTCCTAAAATTGCAAATGATAGTCTACTTTGTATATGGTTTAGAAATTCCAAGAATTGCATATGATAGTTAATGTTTTTGGAGAAGGGAAAGAAATTCCAAATATTGCATGTGGTATTCCATCTTTTTGAAGAAGGGAAAGAAATTTTAGAAACTGCATATGATAGTCCACGTTTTTTGAGAAGGGAAAGAAATTCCAAAAATTGCATATGATAGTCCACGTTTTTGGAGAAGGGTAAGAAATTCCAGAAATTACATATGATAGTCCACATTTTTGGAGAACGGAAAGAAATTCCAGAAATTTCATATGATAGTCCATGTTTTTGGAGAAGGGAAAGAAATTCCAGAAATTGCATATGATAGTCCAAATTTTTTTAGAAGGAAAGAAATTCCAGAAATTGCATATGATAGTCCACGTTTTTGGAGAAGGGAAAGAAGTTCTAGAAATTGCATATGATAGTCCATGTTTTTGGAGAAGGGAAAGAAAATCCATAAATTGTATATGATAGTCCACGTTTTTGGAGAAGAGAAAGAAATTCCACAAATTGCATATGGTAGTCAATGTTTCTGGAGAAGGGAAAGAAATTCCAAAAATTGCATATGATAGTCCAAGTTTTTTTAGAAGGGAAAGAAATTCCCAATATTGCATATGATAGTCCATGTTATTGGAGAAGGGAAAGAAATGTTAGTAATTGCATATGATAGTCCATGTTTTTCGAGAAGGAAAGAAATTCTAGAAATAGCATATGATAGTCCAAGTTTTTGGAAAGAAATTCCAGAATTTGCATATGATAGTCTATGTGTTTTGAGAAGGGAAAGAAATTACAAATATTGCATATGATAGTCCACGTTTTAAGAGAAGGAAAAGAAATTTCAGAAAATGCATATGATAGTCCACGTTTTTGGAGAAGGGAAAGAAATTCCAGAAATTGCATATGATAGTCCACGTTGTTGGAGAAGGGATATAAATTCAAGAAAATGCATATGATAGTCCAAGTTTTTGGAGAAGGGAAAGAAATTCCAGAAATTGCATATGATAGTCCACATTTTTGGAGAAGGGAAAGAAATTCCAGAAATTGCATATGGTAGTCCCCGTTTTTGGAGAAGGGAAAGAAATTCCAGAAATTGCATATGATAGTCCACGTTTTTGGAGAAGGGAAAGAATTTCCAGAAATTGCATATGATAGTCCATATTTCTGGAAAAGGGAAAGAAATTCCATAAATTGCATATGATAGTCAATGTTTCTGGAGAAGGGAAAGAAATTCCAAAAATTGCATATGATAGTCCATGTTTTTTTAGAAGGGAAAGAAATTCCCAATATTGCATATGATAGTCCATGTTGTTGGAGAAGGGAAAGAAATTTTAGAAATTGCATATGATAGTCCATGTTTTTCGAGAAGGAAAGAAATTCTAGAAATAGCATATGATAGTCCAAGTTTTTGGAAAGAAATTCCAGAATTTGCTTATGATAGTCTATGTTTTTTGAGAAGGGAAAGAAATTACAAAAATTGCATATGATAGTCCACGTTTTAAGAGAAGGAAAAGAAATTTCAGAAATTGCATATGATAGTCAACATTTTTGGTGAAGGGAAAGAAATTTCAGAAATTGCATATGATAGTCCACGTTTTTGGAGAAGGGAAAGAAATTCCAGAAATTGCATATGATAGTCCATGTTGTTGGAGAAGGAAATAAATTCAAGAAAATGCATATGATAGTCCACGTTTTTAGAGAAAGGAAAGAAATTTTAGAATTGCATATGATACTCAATGTTTTTAAAATGGAAATCGATTCCTAAAACTGCAAATGATAGTCTACTTTGGATATGGTATAGAAATTCCAAGAATTGCATATGATAGTCGATGTTTTTGGATAAGGGAAAGAAATTCCAAATATGGCATGTGGTATTCCATGTTTTTGAAGAAGGGAAAGATATTTTTTAAACTGCATATGATAGTCCACGTTTTTTGAGAAAGGAAAGAAATTCCAAAAATTGCATATGATAGTCCACGTTTTTGGAGAAGGGTAAGAAATTCCAAAAATTACATATGATAGTCCACATTTTTGGAGAACGGAAAGAAATTCCAGAAATTTCATATGATAGTCCATCTTTTTGAAGAAGGGAAAGAAATTTTAGAAACTGCATATGATAGTCCACGTTTTTTGAGAAGGGAAAGAAATTCCAAAAATTGCATATGATAGTCCACGTTTTTGGAGAAGGGTAAGAAATTCCAGAAATTACATATGATAGTCCACATTTTTGGAGAAGGGAAAGAAATTACAGAAATTTCATATGATAGTCCATGTTTTTGGAGAAGGGAAAGAATTTCCAGAAATTGCATATGATAGTCCATGTTTCTGGAGAAGGGAAAGAAATTCCAAAAATTGCATATGATAGTCCACGTTTTTTATGAAGAGAAAGAAATTCCCAATATTGCATATGATAGTCCATGTTTTTGGAGAAGGGAAAGAAATTTTGGAAATTGCATATGTTAGTCCATGTTTTTTTGAGAAGGGAAAGAAATTCTAGAAATAGCATATGATAGTCCAAGTTTTTGGAAAGAAATTCCAGAATTTGCATATGATAGTCTATGGGTTTTGAGAAGGGAAAGAAATTACAAATATTGCATATGATAGTCCACGTTTTAAGAGAAGGAAAAGAAATTTCAGAAAATGCATATGATAGTCCACGTTTTTGGAGAAGGGAAAGAAATTCCAGAAATTGCATATGATAGTCCATGTTGTTGGAGAAGGGAAATAAATTCAATAAAATGCATATGATAGTCCAAGTTTTTGGAGAAGGGAAAGAAATTCCAGAAATTGCATATAATAGTCCACATTTTTGGAGAAGGGAAAGAAATTCCAGAAATTGCATATGATAGTCCCCGTTTTTGGAGAAGGGAAAGAAATTCCAGAAATTGCATATGATAGTCCACGTTTTTAGAGAAGGGAAAGAATTTCCAGAAATTGCATATGATAGTCCATGTTTCTGGAGAAGGGAAAGAAATTCCATAAATTGCATTTGATAGTCAATGTTTCTGGAGAAGGGAAAGAAATTCCAAAAATTGCATATGATAGTCCATGTTTTTTTAGAAGGGAAAGAAATTCCCAATATTGCATATGACAGTCCATGTTGTTGGAGAAGGGAAAGAAATTTTAGATATTGCATATGATTGTCCATGTTTTTCGAGAAGGAAAGAAATTCTAGAAATAGCATATGATAGTCCAAGTTTTTGGAAAGAAATTCCAGAATTTGCTTATGATAGTCTATGTTTTTTGAGAAGGGAAAGAAATTAAAAAAATTGCATATGATAGTCCACGTTTTAAGAGAAGGAAAAGAAATTTCAGAAATTGCATATGATAGTCCACATTTTTGGTGAAGGGAAAGAAATTTCAGAAATTGCATATGATAGTCCACGTTTTTGGAGAAGGGAAAGAAATTCCAGAAATTGCATATGATAGTCCATGTTGTTGGAGAAGGAAATAAATTCAAGAAAATGCATATGATAGTCCACGTTTTTAGAGAAAGGAAAGAAATTTTAGAATTGCATATGATACTCAATGTTTTTAAAATGGAAATCAATTCCTAAAACTGCAAATGATAGTCTACTTTGGATATGGTATAGAAATTCCAAGAATTGCATATGATAGTCGATGTTTTTGGAGAAGGGAAAGAAATTCCAAATATTGCATGTGGTATTCCATCTTTTTGAAGAAGGGAAAGAAATTTTAGAAACTGCACATGATAGTCCACGTTTTTTGAGAAGGGAAAGAAATTCCACAAATTACATATGATAGTCCACGTTTTTTGAGAAGGGAAAGAAATTCCATAAACTGCATATGATAGTCCACGTTTTTGGAGAAGTGAAAGAAATTCCAGAAATTACATATGATAGTCCACATTTTTGGAGAAGGGAAAGAAATTACAAAAATTTCATATGATAGTCCATGTTTTTGGAGAAGGGAAAGAATTTCCAGAAATTGCATATAATAGTCCATGTTTCTGGAGAAGGGAAAGAAATTCCAAAAATTGCATATGATAGTCTACGTTTTTTATGAAGAGAAAGAAATTCCCAATATTGCATATGATAGTCCACGTTTTATATGAAGAGAAAGAAATTCCCAATATTGCATATGATAGTCCATGTATTTGGAGAAGGGAAAGAAATTTTGGAAATTGCATATGTTAGTCCATGTTTTTCGAGAAGGGAAAGAAATTCTAGAAATAGCATATGATAGTCCAAGTTTTTGGAAAGAAATTCCAGAATTTGCATATGATAGTCAATGTTTTTTGAGAAGGGAAAGAAATTACAAAAATTGCTTATGATAGTCCACGTTTTAAGAGAAGGAAAAGAAATTTCAGAAATTGCACATGATAGTCCACATTTTTGAGGAATGGAATGAATTTTCAGAAATTGCATATGATAGTCCACGTTTTTGGAGAAGGGAAAGAAATTCCAGAAATTGCATATGATAGTCCATGTTGTTGGAGAAGGGAAATAAATTCATGAAAATGCATATGATAGTCCAAGTTTTTGGAGAAGGGAAAGAAATTCCAGAAATTGCATATGATAGTCCACATTTTTGGAGAAGGGAAAGAAATTCCAGAAATTGCATATGATAGTCCCCGTTTTGGGAGAAGGGAAAGAAATTCCAGAAATTGCATATGATAGTCCATGTTTTTGGAGAAGGAAAAGAAATTCCATAAATTGTATATGATAGTCCACATTTTTGGAGAAGGGAAAGAAATTCCAAAAATTGCATATGATAGTCCATGTTTTTTTAGAAGGGAAAGAAATTCCCAATATTGCATATGATAGTCCATGTTGTTGGAGAAGGGAAAGAAATTTTAGAAATTGCATATGATAGTCCATGTTTTTCGAGAAGGAAAGAAATTATAGAAATAGCATATGATAGTCCAAGTTTTTGGAAAGAAATTCCAGAATTTGCTTATGATAGTCTATGTTTTTTGAGAAGGGAAAGAAATTACAAAAATTGCATATGATAGTCCACGTTTTAAGAGAAGGAAAAGAAATTTCAGAAATTGCATATGATAGTCCACATTTTTGGTGAAGGGAAAGAAATTTCAGAAATTGCATATGATAGTCCACGTTTTTGGAGAAGGGAAAGAAATTCCAGAAATTGCATATGATAGTCCATGTTGTTGGAGAAGGGAAATAAATTCAAGAAATGCATATGATAGTCCATGTTTTTAAAGAAAGGAAAGAAATTTTAGAATTGCATATGATAGTCCATGTTTTTAAAATGGAAATGATTTCCTAAAATTGCAAATGATAGTCTACTTTGTATATGGTTTAGAAATTCCAAGAATTGCATATGATAGTTAATGTTTTTGGAGAAGGGAAAGAAATTCCAAATATTGCATGTGGTATTCCATCTTTTTGAAGAAGGGAAAGAAATTTTAGAAACTGCATATGATAGTCCACGTTTTTTGAGAAGGGAAAGAAATTCCAAAAATTACATATGATAGTCCACGTTTTTGGAGAAGGGTAAGAAATTCCAGAAATTACATATGATAGTCCACATTTTTGGAGAACGGAAAGAAATTCCAGAAATTTCATATGATAGTCCATGTTTTTGGAGAAGGGAAAGAAATTCCAGAAATTGCATATGATAGTCCAAATTTTTTTAGAAGGGAAAGAAATTCCAGAAATTGCATATGATAGTCCACGTTTTTGGAGAAGGGAAAGAAGTTCTAGAAATTGCATATGATAGTCCATGTTTTTGGAGAAGGGAAAGAAATTCCATAAATTGTATATGATAGTCCACGTTTTTGGAGAAGAGAAAGAAATTCCACAAATTGCATACGGTAGTCAATGTTTCTGGAGAAGGGAAAGAAATTCCAAAAATTGCATATGATAGTCCAAGTTTTTTTAGAAGGGAAAGAAATTCCCAATATTGCATATGATAGTCCATGTTATTGGAGAAGGGAAAGAAATGTTAGTAATTGCATATGATAGTCCATGTTTTTCGAGAAGGAAAGAAATTCTAGAAATAGCATATGATAGTCCAAGTTTTTGGAAAGAAATTCCAGAATTTGCATATGATAGTCTATGTGTTTTGAGAAGGGAAAGAAATTACAAATATTGCATATGATAGTCCACGTTTTAAGAGAAGGAAAAGAAATTTCAGAAAATGCATATGATAGTCCACGTTTTTGGAGAAGGGAAAGAAATTCCAGAAATTGCATATGATAGTCCACGTTGTTGGAGAAGGGATATAAATTCAAGAAAATGCATATGATAGTCCAAGTTTTTGGAGAAGGGAAAGAAATTCCAGAAATTGCATATGATAGTCCACATTTTTGGAGAAGGGAAAGAAATTCCAGAAATTGCATATGATAGTCCCCGTTTTTGGAGAAGGGAAAGAAATTCCAGAAATTGCATATGATAGTCCACGTTTTTGGAGAAGGGAAAGAATTTCCAGAAATTGCATATGATAGTCCATATTTCTGGAAAAGGGAAAGAAATTCCATAAATTGCATATGATAGTCAATGTTTCTGGAGAAGGGAAAGAAATTCCAAAAATTGCATATGATAGTCCATGTTTTTTTAGAAGGGAAAGAAATTCCCAATATTGCATATGATAGTCCATGTTGTTGGAGAAGGGAAAGAAATTTTAGAAATTGCATATGATAGTCCATGTTTTTCGAGAAGGAAAGAAATTCTAGAAATAGCATATGATAGTCCAAGTTTTTGGAAAGAAATTCCAGAATTTGCTTATGATAGTCTATGTTTTTTGAGAAGGGAAAGAAATTACAAAAATTGCATATGATAGTCCACGTTTTAAGAGAAGGAAAAGAAATTTCAGAAATTGCATATGATAGTCAACATTTTTGGTGAAGGGAAAGAAATTTCAGAAATTGCATATGATAGTCCACGTTTTTGGAGAAGGGAAAGAAATTCCAGAAATTGCATATGATAGTCCTTGTTGTTGGAGAAGGAAATAAATTCAAGAAAATGCATATGATAGTCCACGTTTTTAGAGAAAGGAAAGAAATTTTAGAATTGCATATGATACTCAATGTTTTTAAAATGGAAATCGATTCCTAAAACTGCAAATGATAGTCTACTTTGGATATGGTATAGAAATTCCAAGAATTGCATATGATAGTCGATGTTTTTGGATAAGGGAAAGAAATTCCAAATATTGCATGTGGTATTCCATGTTTTTGAAGAAGGGAAAGATATTTTTTAAAGTGCATATGATAGTCCACGTTTTTTGAGAAAGGATAGAAATTCCAAAAATTGCATATGATAGTCCACGTTTTTGGAGAAGGGTAAGAAATTCCAAAAATTACATATGATAGTCCACATTTTTGGAGAACGGAAAGAAATTCCAGAAATTTCATATGATAGTCCATCTTTTTGAAGAAGGGAAAGAAATTTTAGAAACTGCATATGATAGTCCACGTTTTTTGAGAAGGGAAAGAAATTCCAAAAATTGCATATGATAGTCCACGTTTTTGGAGAAGGGTAAGAAATTCCAGAAATTACATATGATAGTCCACATTTTTGGAGAAGGGAAAGAAATTACAGAAATTTCATATGATAGTCCATGTTTTTGGAGAAGGGAAAGAATTTCCAGAAATTGCATATGATAGTCCATGTTTCTGGAGAAGGGAAAGAAATTCCAAAAATTGCATATGATAGTCCACGTTTTTTATGAAGAGAAAGAAATTCCCAATATTGCATATGATAGTCCATGTTTTTGGAGAAGGGAAAGAAATTTTGGAAATTGCATATGTTAGTCCATGTTTTTTTGAGAAGGGAAAGAAATTCTAGAAATAGCATATGATAGTCCAAGTTTTTGGAAAGAAATTCCAGAATTTGCATATGATAGTCTATGGGTTTTGAGAAGGGAAAGAAATTACAAATATTGCATATGATAGTCCACGTTTTAAGAGAAGGAAAAGAAATTTTAGAAAATGCATATGATAGTCCACGTTTTTGGAGAAGGGAAAGAAATTCCAGAAATTGCATATGATAGTCCATGTTGTTGGAGAAGGGAAATAAATTCAATAAAATGCATATGATAGTCCAAGTTTTTGGAGAAGGGAAAGAAATTCCAGAAATTGCATATGATAGTCCACATTTTTGGAGAAGGGAAAGAAATTCCAGAAATTGCATATGATAGTCCCCGTTTTTGGAGAAGGGAAAGAAATTCCAGAAATTGCATATGATAGTCCACATTTTTGGAGAAGGGAAAGAAATTCCAGAAATTGCATATGATAGTCCCCGTTTTTGGAGAAGGGAAAGAAATTCAAGAAATTGCATATGATAGTCCACGTTTTTGGAGAAGGGAAAGAATTTCCAGAAATTGCATATGATAGTCCATATTTCTGGAAAAGGGAAAGAAATTCCATAAATTGCATATGATAGTCAATGTTTTTGGAGAAGGGAAAGAAATTCCAAAAATTGCATATGATAGTCCATGTTTTTTTAGAAGGGAAAGAAATTCCCAATATTGCATATGATAGTCCATGTTGTTGGAGAAGGGAAA